>NC_052112.1:5964402-6010711 GCF_012273895.1 Zerene cesonia | reverse complement strand
GACAAATAGAGATCTCGTTCCATATATTGTACACAAACATTTAGCATAAATGTAATAAATGTAAATTTTCTTGTGTTTTTATGCATAAAATACCTCATCCTTTCCATTTGCTTGCAACCATTATAAATTTTCCACTGAAAAAAATTCAACACGGACATTATTATTCATTATACTAACCCTTTATGCAAAGCAGATTTCACATAAAATAAATGAAAAGAGATGTGTAAAATAATAAAACGCCCATATTATTTTTCGTTCAGTTACAATTCAAATTTAACTCATTGTTTTAAATATGGCTGAACAAGCTTCAACGGGCTTTATAAAGTTTTTTTACAAGCTTTAAAAATAAAAGGTAAAATATAACATTTCAAAATATTAAACGAACATAAATTGTTTATATCTCATTCAATCAAATTATAATATAATTGTTAAACACTTATTAATGTAACAAGTAATTTTAATCAAAGACGAATTTT
Source organism: Zerene cesonia (assembly GCF_012273895.1). Taxonomy (NCBI): domain Eukaryota; kingdom Metazoa; phylum Arthropoda; class Insecta; order Lepidoptera; family Pieridae; genus Zerene; species Zerene cesonia. Next base: position 6,010,235 of record NC_052112.1, on the reverse strand, counting down.
GATTTGATTATTTCATTCAAAAAACCCAAATATTTTAAAACTATACATAAAATCTTATGAACATTAGCATTTTTTCGGTTTATCCAGAAATACATTTATAGTATTGTATACTGTAATTTAAAAGGAAGATTTCTTGACATAATCTAAGGCTCCAACTATCTAGGTCCTCCAACAAATTATTATTTATATAGAGAGAGAATTGATAAGAAATTTATCTTGATTACCGGCTGTTATATACACGATAAATTTTGCTTTTGTTTTTTGGCAACTTTCCAATTAAAAGATGCTTTACCCCGTATATAAAGCAAATAGGTCTTTATTCCACAGCTCCGATGAAAATTAAATGATACAAAAATTGATTTCATACAATTATTATATTATTAAATATTTTATTTCATTTCAATAAAGTAAAGTAGAGAGGAAAATGCAATTATATAAAAAAGGCATTAAACGCATATAACAAATTCTATTTGAATTAATATGTTTAAGTGTAACAATTTGACACCAAATTGCACATTACCTTCCTTATCGCAGATCTATCTATACGAACAAAAAAGCAGCGCTACGGCGTAGCACTCGCGGCGCTGTATTTTACGCGAATCTAGGAAAACTCATTAAAACCTGTTCAAGTTTTTATTCACCAACACTTAGCTGTATAATACGTTCTGAATCGCATCGAAAATTGTCGCTAACAGCTTCTACTGGTACGGGATTTGATTTATATTGAATCCCATTGAAGCGCATTCCTTTTTAACTTCAAATTTCTTACTGCGATCGTAAATTTAACTTGAGATTAAACACGGCATGTCTGATATAAAAAATGTTACAAATTGTTATTGAATATATGGAATTCTTTAAATACATGGCATTTTTATATTAAAGCTCTCGCGTAAACTACAGTGTTTTGTACTTCGTGGTTTATTCAATATATATAGATTTGCATTTCTCGACAACCATTTATTCTAGCAAAAATACTATGCAGAAGCTATTACTTCATTATTGAAGACATTTCAAACCTCTATAGTAAGAAATTGATACTATTTATGAACATAATTGTACTCTGTTTTAAATAGAAACTGAAATTTATTGCGTATTTAAAATGAATAAAGACGTGCACACACTCTCATTAGGATAATTGCCTGCATAGTAAAGGGCAAAGTTGAGCTAACCTTCTAATTCAATACGCGCAATTGCTAAGTGGTGTCTGCCTACGAGCAATCACATTACCCTGGCTGCTAGAGCGGATATAAGCAAAGTTTCCTATTACCATCAGGCATATTACTTAATGCTCTTAGATATTCTGGCCAATCAAAAATGAAATGACATTCAATTAAATTTTCAGCTTCAATTTGAGTATATGTGTCGGAAATCAATTAGAACAATGTCAAAAAAAATCAAATACAACAATATATTTATTAAAAACACGTTTTTTTAACATCTTGGAAATACTCTATTAAGCTAGCGATGTAATTATAACAAACATTACTTTTGTTGTGAAAACACAACTAAAATTATTCTTTATTTATTTTACTGTTTACTCTTTTGCAGATAAATACAAGTGATATTAATCATTAGTATTCGTATCAACATAAATAAAAGTAAAACGTATACTGTAACATTTAAATATATTTTAATCAAAGGCTTTTAAGCCTCGTAGAATGTGACACTTTCTGTGAAATGCATGAAAATAATTAAAATCATTTTTGTGTTATTAATTTTATAAAAGTCAAACGAATTTTCAAAGCAAAATACAGAACACAGGTAATTTAAAACTTAATAATGCCTGTGTATTATGAAAATCTAAATAACTGAAATGAGAATGGATACATTTAATTAAATGTTGCGAAATAATTGTACAGAACGATCATTGTTTCCATTTTCGCAGTCCATGCTCAATGCCACTGAAAAAGGACATTAGACTGTTTGAAATATGTTTCAACAACTCCGGTGGGCTGTTAACGACCTGTGTCGACACGTACGAGTATGCACGTCATCATAAAGTAATTTAGGCATTTCCAAACACACATTGATATTGTCAAACGAAATAGAATCCCCAGTGAAATGTAATGATTTATTTCAAAATAAAGTGGGAAAACGTGTTTTATTGGTCGCCTATACTTTTTTTACATTCATAACCAAACACTTTTCCCTTAGGTGTAAAGGTTAAAGGATGTACGCTTTTGCATGAATGCATGTGAACGTACACATGTTTAATAACATGGCCAGGCACAATTAGTATTTTAATACCTAACACAGTTACAATAAACAGAATAGTAATGAAATATCGTTCGTCGCTTTAAATAGAAACAAGGGATGTTTCTTGGAATATACCGTCCTATTACGATGATATTTCGCACACTAACGTAACAGGGCGATATTAAATTATGAGGTAGAGAATACCAGATCCAATTTTCGTTTTATCGACCTTTTTCCTGCATATCTTGCGTTATATTACAGCAGTTCATCAGTCAACCTTTGAGCGTACAAACTGCAAATATTGTATAGGGATTAGGGATAGTGATACTCGCGTGCAAGTAGCTCCGTAATCAGGTAGGTACACAAAATCGAAATACTGAATCGTTGCCACTTGTAAATGAATAAAACAGCTCTTACCGCTGCTACGTGTTAGTTAAATACCTTGCAATTTTATTAAACACATAAGGAAACCTATGCACGTAGATAAAACGCATAATCTCGTAAAGTCTATTTCCATTTTACGAGTACGGCGGAGGTATCGCGGGTGAAGTCATAAACATGCGTTGTTTACGAGGCCCAACCTGTATATACGACCCTCCACCAAGTGATGCATTCAGGTATTATCAGCATCAATCTCATAAAATAATCAACTTATGTTCTTAGTTATAAATGAAGTCCCGTATGTTATAAACTCTCATATCGCAACAGCGAATAAATTATAAAATTATTAAATTTAAATATTCGTTTACTTCAACACTTATGACTTTACCGTTGAATGTCATTTTTACAATAACTTATTTATTACAAATAAATAACTTCTTCATAACTGTTCAATTATATAACTATTTAATCGTTATAAGTCATTATAAGTAACAATATTGGTGCATTTCTATTTCCTTTATAAGTCCTTTATAGTATATATAGCATACGCGGCACGAAATTTTTCTATGACACTTTTGGATGTCAACGAAACATCCAATTAAAATTAATATGCAGCACTGAAAGTCACGGCCTGGAAAATACCATTCACAAGAACCCAGCTTATTCAAAGATGAACTATGAAATAAAATAATAAAATATTCATATTACATAGCAATGGGTAACTCATATTGTTACTGTATATTCAAATGTAATTTCAAATTCAATGTACACATTGTACAGGCGATATAACCTTGCAATGTCGGCTATATTTCAAAATAAATTCCTTAATATTTTATAGAAAGTAAGGTTCCATAAGATTGAAATATCGTTCATCCATAAATTCAACCTGTCCGTTAAGAGAATATCTCCCGTAATTTCAAATATTAGAGCATGATTTTGACATATTTATATATTCAGACTTCCTAAGCCGCCCATAATCAAGGAAGTGCAAATTTAATTATTAACAGTCTGAGTTTTTCAAATTGTAGAAGCCTTTGTTCAGCGTTTAAGCAAATGTTTAAAACATGCATTGTGGCATATTTACCGTAATGTAAAGGCAGCAAAATTTTTACAAAGGGAAAAGGGTCAAAATATTCAGTATGCGTTATCACCTCAAAACCATTGCAAACACGGAAAACGCAAGCGATAATTACGTTTTGCTTGAACAAAGAATTTAACGAGGAGCCCGTAGCACACGCCTTGTATTTTAAACTTGTAGGTTTATACACAAAAGCATCACTAAACACAACTATTCTTTAACTTCAGGGATTTAAACAAAGAAGTCAAGTAGAAGGGTTTATTTTTATTTTATACGTTTGCTACATTCGAGTACTTATACACTATAATACATTTCTACATGTGGTACATCCTGCTGTGAACGCCGTCGCCCTTTTAACGAAACAGCCTGCAAATCTCTCATTTTCTTGGACAAGTGCCTTCATTTATTCATGCATGTAGGGCGCGGAGAATTTGAGCCGGAGTACAAATACTCCTCAGAAAGGTTCGTCCCAAATGTAACGACTTATGTGAAAATTAACGAATCTTTTTATCATGTTATATGTTTTATTTAACTGTGAAATTACATATTGATTATTACTCACTCTGTTAAAAAATCATTGCCGCAAATTTTTATTTTCTGTGTTCAATTATTAGGATATATATTAATCTTAACACTATTATCAGTGTTTAAAGCTTATATTTTTATATTTTATACACGATAACCATCTGAAAATACCATACATATATACGTATATACAATATCACAAAGAAATGTCATAAAGGCAATATGTGAAACTCTTCAACATCACAATATGCCTAATATAAAATGGATTTACGTTCCCCAAACTATTTTGCATGCGTGACAACTTTCGCAATTGTCTAGTGACAAGTGGTAACTTTTTGTATTATACTAGTATATTTTGAGTCGCGCATACAACACGCTCGGGAGCATTCGAAACTTTGTAGGAAAGGCAGTTTTATGGGCCTGTCGAGTCCACGCCTAATTAGCCAGCAAGGCCGCTTTATTTAAAGAATTAATAAGTATCTTGGATAACCTCTGCAGTGAATATTGTTAATTATTCAAACACTGCACTTCATAATGAAATTTCTTAAATCTCTCCAAGTTAAAGCCATAAAAGTAACATTATACAAGATCTAGTTATCGCATAGGGTGCACACTATGGCCGTAATTTTTAATATAATTAACATAGTTGAGCTTAAAATTTTATGAAATTGTTACAGCAACAATAAAACGTGAATTTAGGTAACGAAACTTTTAAGAATTTAGGTAAAGACAGCTTTAACCAAATAATTACTCCATCATGGACGTATAAAGTATAAACGAATGCATTAAATTTAGATGTGAGAATTTTCCGTAAACTCGTTAAATTCCGATAACTTGTTCTTCTCAAAAATAAAGCAAACATTTTGAAAACATGTCTAAAAATTATGCTGTTTATACATAATATTAGGTAAACAACCGAAATTCGTTAACCCAATAAAGTTATGTGTGAACACGTTTCATTATCTACCTACTGTTATTTACATTATTACTTCGACGTCTAAAATTTAACAAAACATGGTTCTAGAATTTTCAACACCACAAAAATTTTACGCTTTCAGTTATTACTATTGACGTGACATTAACCATTCATCATTTTGTTAGAATATAATTGTCTATCTTGTGCGTTTATGCTTTCCTGTTCTTTCTTCCTATCCTTTTTACCGAGTTTTGTTATTTTGTTAGTGTTGTATACGTTCTTGTATGTATATATATATATATATATATATGTCGGTGTCCATGTCTATAATGGCTTACCCGTGAAGGTGGCGCTCCTAGTGCGATCGGCTAGGTCGGGGCGGGCCGCGCCGCCGCCCGCATGCTATCAGCTAGCCGCCGCAGCCATCTTGCCCGCGTGTGCCTCCACTCACCTCCCTGCGCCTAGATTTGACAAATATTTATCATATACCATTCAAATTTGCAGGATATGTAAAGCAAGAGTTGTGTGTTTGATTTAAATAAAGTAATATCATGTACTACGACGGTTAGATAATCTTCTATTAATAATCGGATGCAAAAAAATCCAACCATAAATACTAAGAAGCTTAATTAAAATGTAGATAATGATAACTGGTTATTATATTGTAAATCTGCGTTTAGCGATTTTATAAAATGCAAGCTTTATATCATTTATTTATGAATGGGTTATATAAATGATGCATAAATTGAATAAACGTCTGTTTCTGTTCATATATTTAATGTCAATATACTGACAACCGATAGAACAGTATTAAAAGTGCGCAAAAATGCGACACAATTGCTGCAGTTAGCTGTCGTTCGTGCCGGGAGTGTCAACGATAACTATTGTAAGCTTTTTGTATTGGAAATATCGAAAACCACATTAATGTTTTCCAAGCCTGTGTACATTATTTTCAACAGTTTTTTTACGGCGATTTACCGGTCTATTGAATTGCGGAATGTTGGAAAAATAGAAAATTATTCGGTTAGCTTTGCGTCTTTTATCCCATAGAGCCCGTAATGACTACTGAAATTGTGCCTTAGGTTTCTGAAACGATTGATGAATAGTAGACATTATTAATTTAAGGGTTTTGTAATATTTCTATAACAATAAATATATTAACCTCCCTCAGTTTCTCTAGGCTCCGTTTGGGATCTTTGCTGGAGTTTCAAATTTCACCGCTTCCAAACGAGATACTCTACTAAATTTTAAGATATATCGTAAAATAACAAGTTTTGTGAAGGTCAAATAAAAGAATTTAATTCCAGAATTTTTGTTTTTCTTTCGAATAAAAATTACAAAATTTTGCAATGAACCACATTGTAATCGCTCTATCTATATAATAAAATAATTCAACAGATTCTCCTTTTTGCAGGCACAAAGCTAAACCATTCATAACACACGTAATAAATAGCGAGATAATTTACCGTTGCTTCTTCTAGGTAACTTTTATTTCATCCGTCTTGCAGTTTACATTCACTGTCTTCCCAAGACTATAACTTTTATGAACTAGGTATTTGAAATTGTATGAAAAATTTTGTTTGTAAAATACCTCAGAGATTACTTAAGTTATAAATTTAACATTCGGAATGTTATCTTATAACGATATTAAAATATGATAAATATAAATTAGAATGAAGTCCATTTCATTCTACTCCCGCTTAATTAATTTTCCAAATTGCGTTAACAATATTTACCTTATTTCGTCCAAGGGCAGTAAGGACGACATAATGAATAGAAAGCGACGATTCGCTACGAAACCTACAAATAAATGGGCTTTGAAAATCGGGCAAGCATTTTAAATTTCCGACGTGTCGTCCGTTAGGCGAGTGTCAGTCGCTGTACACTTGCCATTTATTTCAGAACCGACTGCTTGTGACGTACACTCATTCCCGAAATGTTTTCGTTGTTCACTGGAACTTTGTCGGCACAGTCAGATACGCGATGATACGCGTGACATCCCGCTATCAACGACAATTCTCTGCATTCAATTTTTAACTGGCCTGAAATCTGAGGGCCTTTTCAACTGTTACCAGGCCATATTTTGTGCTGCATATTCTATTTTCAAACAGTCATTAAACAACATGATTGTTGTGTACAATTCAGCTCGTGACATGTTGGTTGAATTTATGTACTCGTGTCTACTTTGAAAATCCCACATTTTATAAGGCACATAAAATGAATCGCAACTATAAATAGATACACGCTCAAGAATATAGATAAAAAATGAGGTCACATTAAGTAACGGTCGGCTCAACTTTCCTACAGAAATAGAACACACAAAGGCTATAATCATACACAAAGAAATGAAAATGAATTAATTAATAGCTATATTTATTCAAAAGCTCATTGAAAATTAATTAAATGCCTTTAAATGTGTTAACCATTTTACTTCAAATGACATTCTGAACAACATGAAATAAAATGAAACAGTGGATACAGTAAATCGCGAAGCAGTGTAAGTGAAAAATTTAAGGCAAGTTTCTTTAGATAGTTATAACAAGGTGTATATAATCACAAAACTATAATTGCTAGTTAAGCTGCGCAGTCGGGACTGCAGTCGTCCTATGTAAGCACTCAAATGATAATAAATATCTACAGTATTCCCTCGAGTTTTCGAGACCACGATACGTTTGAATCCCTACTTAATACCAGAAATGCAAAAGTAACTCTGCCTTTCTGTCTACATCAAAACTAAACCAATGTAGATGTTACTTGGTACAGAGATAGTTTTAGATGTGAGAAAGTTCTAAGGTTTGAACTATGTGAAGAAAAACCCGAGAATGTTTTTTCTTTTACTACGTGGGCTAGGCCGCGGGCATAACGTTAGTATCCAATTTCTATAAATGGAAATCATAAGTTTTTTTTTATTCATAGGACTTAAATACAACTCAAAAAATAAATATAAAAAAGGTTTAATATCATCTGTAGGTAACATAAAATAAGATATTACTACTCATGTATTTATGGTGGGTTAAAGTAATAAGATTATATCACAACCTTTGGGCGCCAATGAATATTTAATATTAAGTGTATCTATATGACTAATAAAAACTAACCAATGATCACAGAGCAGATATTATTTCATTTAAAAACGATTTATACTATATAGCATTGATGAGAAAACGTCTCACCTCGTAGCTCGTAGCTAAGATTAAAGGTGTACAAATTTTATATAACAAGTAAACATTCATGTCTGAGGCGAAGTCAAAAAATGTCTATTTGTTTCCATTTATTACAACAGTCATGAATGATTTGTTATGTTAAACGATATAAAGGTACATTTACTATTGAGGACCGGTTACGTATTCTGTGTTCAATGTGCCGAAAAGGTAAGGATTGTAACAATGAAACCCGGCTAACGTGATTACTGAAATCGAATTTATTATTTCTTTATAGCTTAGCATTGCTCTATACGAGTCGCAATCCACCCAAACTAATATTATTACCTAATGTGTAAGTAACTCTATCTGGCCAGAACTACTTAATAAATTTTGATTATTATTGTTGTTAGATAAAACAACCTTAGGGAAAATCACAGATTACTTTTTCTCATAAATTTGAATTGAAGGGATTTAACGGGGGTTGTATGTGGTATATGTCCGAGTGCGACCCAACCTGTAGGTAAAAAGCTAGAAATATAGACCATAACTCTTATTTGTGTGATTCATATTGAAGCTAGTTACTTTAAAAATGAATTTATTTTACCTCCTGACGTCAAATATTCCTCAAGTGTTGTCGCATTGAAAAGACTTAATTATTTTATATCGATTTTTAAATTTGTTTGCATTGTTATGAATAAAGCATATTAATTGAAAAACAGCTATTTGTGTTATATAATAAGTTGTGCTATATATACATTGTTACGTATCAAGATCCAATACTATATAAGTAATTTACATGTAATAAGACGACGAAAATACTTCCTTTACTTCGCACAAAAAAAAACCATTCTGTTACGAAAAACATCAACTTGAACAATTTTAATTAAAACTGTTACAGAGCTTTCACGCATGGTCGACCTTGCCACAAAAAATTAATGCATATTTTGTAAAATACTTTGAAGTTTGTAACTTAAACAACTCTATCTAAATCTTGTTTAAAATTGAAAACAAAAGCGCACAGGTTTTAGTTTATAGCGGGTGGGGAAACCAGTAAATAAAAAGCCTTTAAATATATCGACAAAAATACAACATAAAGACGGTATTAATAACAAAGATTTAGTTAGTGTCTATTATGACGAACGAATGCATAAAAGTGAAATTTATAAATGAAATGTCTGTGACACAGAAGATAGAACAACGCCTGAAAATCAGCATGAAACTTGAAAATTGCTACAAAAAGAACACACTAGGTACATGTATCACATTAAATGGTTATTTAGTAATAAAATCGCTTAAAATGAGCACTCGATCGTTTTCATCTATTAGGTACTTGTTTAAGTGCGTCGCTCGGGAAAACTCAAGCCGCTTTTCTCAATAAAATGTTTAGAAATCACTTATATTCCCAGAAGTATTTGATTTTTGATAACGTTACTCGTAAAGATAATTGCAAAGATTATTCCTACAATAAATGATTAGTTAGATTAAAATAACTAATAATTATACTAAGTGTAATATATAAGAATTAATAAGAAAAAAACGGAAATTGGAACATTCTTCAAAAACCGATTTATTTACAATTTTACGAGAATAACATGTCAAATCTTATTGCAAAAAAAAATCGTGATTGTTTGTATTTTGATTTAATTTTAAATAGCTCAAATGTTCTTAAGATTATTCGAGAAGGATCAGTATGAAAAAATCAAATTCAATTAAATTTAAATAGAAAAAAATATACCTTACACTACATGTAAATGATTTGCACACAAAAGACAGCAATAATAATTCATCATCCATTTATGAGCCTAAACAACACCGAAGCCTAAGAATCAATAAATATTAAGGGGTGGTAAGAATAGAACGAAATTAGAAAATGTCTCTCTAGCTCTGTAAGCAAATTATTTCTCATTTATAGATATTGGTTGATGTAATGTGTCTGTGCGTAGCATTCGTAAAAAGGTTTTACATAAACATAAAGCGTAAAGACTACCATGATATGGAATATAGACATGAGTAATTGACGTTTTCAATATAAGAGCATTATGTATTTCATTTAATTTTATTAAAAGGAATAAATATAATGTATTGATCAATTCATTCATTAATACAATTCATTGTTAAAACGAATGCTAATATATCGTCGACACCTGTTACGTTAGTTACAAAGGTAGCATTTATTTTACATACTTATTATATTCTTTCATGTTGAGAATTGTATTTCTTTAACATTACACATGCAAAAGTAAATTAAAAATCAGAAATATTCCCTTTGATCAAAGACAACAGCGCACGTGCGCGACTTTATCCCCTCCGGGTAGAGGTTAAATTACATTGCTGCTTCCTAGAGAATCTGTAATTCATAATTGTGAAAATTGCAGCTTCTATAAATCCTGGAGATGTTCTATGCCAACTCATTTGTCATAGCGTGGAAGTGACACATGCAACGCACCAACTTACACATGAATTCACGGTCGCCACTTCACATCGCGCCACAATCGCCGGTCCCGGGAAAGTTTCACTGAGCTATGGAGCACGAGCACAAACACTAGCCGATTTCACCGTTCAAGTTACACCTCACGGTTTGGTGGGACGTGCCGCAGTGCTTCCCGGGGCTTCGGAGGCGTGCTTGCGTTACGCGGGCCGGTTGTCACACGGTACCACGATGCGGTCGGTGCGGAACTAGCGCTCCTCCGGTCCAGAGCTGACAAACGACAGCCTCCGTCGCAATGACGAAACGGCCGGGTACGCGCGCGCGCTCTGCGTCGCAGCCTCCCGACCCTCCCCGACCATCCGCGAAATCTCCCGATAGAGGGGTGAACAAACCCATCATGCTTCTCCTTCTAACACAGTGACGAGGTTAAAAAGGATTTAGACTTTCGCACAGCGTTTCACGGTTCGATCGTGCACAAACTCTGAACGCTTTGAACCTAAACATTGCTCTACTGTCTGAAAAACTCGAAGTCCCAGTAAATCAGTGAGGTTTATCCTGAAGCGGAGACGAAATATGAATTCTATTTCAGGTAGTGAGATGTACTGTTATCTGGTAGTATTCGGCCTATCAAGAGAAAAGTTATATGTATTTCTTTCAAAATATTTCTGAATCAATTTCGATTAATGGTAAACTATGCAAAACCTGTAATAAGATAGATGTTACGGGAGATAAAGATAAAATGAAAGGTATCGTTGGATAGGTATTATAAATGAAATAGAAATTTCTAAAAAAGTTTTTGTTAAAAGAAATAGTCGGCGAGATATACACATCTAATGTCGTAAACTGTCATACTGCATTATTTTGAAAGTTCACGAAGAAGAAAATGTTGTAGTGGACGCGGGCGAAGCCGCAAGCGAAAAATTAGTATATTAAAATGCTTATAAGTAAGGTATGCGCGACCGCTTTGCCCGCAAAGTGAGGGTAAAGATAGACAGACCCGGGGTTTTCTCCACTGTTCCCGTTCTCGTGGGATTGTCTAGATAAAAATTATCATATATCCTTTCACGGGTCTCTAACAATCTCTATTAATTTTATGTAAGCAGGTTTAGTGGTCAAAAAGAAGGAGAGAAATGGTTAAGAAGAGATAAGCAGACAGACTTATTTTGGCATTAAAATGATTGGTTTTTTGTTTTTTTTTTTTATTTATTTAGTCAAAATTGTAATTCGATTTGGAAATAGATGTCGAACACGCTTCGGCATGGATACGGCCATCTCTTATTGAGGAATCTACCATACCCCCATAGAAGATCTACATAAAATAGTAGCATGCTACTGTGTTTCCTTTGTTGGAGGGACGGGGGCCCGTATTCGTTTCCTCACAGTCCATTCCTTTATTCCCTTCGTCATTCCTGTCCTTAATCTTTACCCTACCTCGGCAAATATTTATGGGCGGTGGAGATCGCTTACCATCAGACGAACCATCGATTCATTTTTGCCCACTATTACATACATACATTACATTAAATAAAAAAACATTTCTAGAGATAAGACACGTCTTTTCTATATGATTTCAAAACCTAAATTGGTAAATAAATCATATATAGGCTTGTTTTTAGCCATTAAAACACTTTATAAGCGATGAAACGGCTGGGGTTGATCGAAAACGATTAAAATGCTACAATTTGATATTCCTGGGAAAGCGGCAGATGACGGGTCGAGCAAAACATCTCTCTCTACTAACCTATATTAAATATAGACACGTCGTTACTCATTTCCACGAAACTTAATCCAATTAAGCTTTGTACCAAACTATAAATAAATGACATATTAAAATGTTATAAATAAGTTTCGTTTAAAGTAGAACGCCGGTTATTAACGCCTAACAAATAATGAGTGTTTCATTTTTAGACCAATCAATTGAATTGAAATCATAATTTAATCAATATTTCAAAATTTGCATTCTAATTTCTTAAAGCTCTTCTTACTTAAGGCTAGATAGCGAAATGTAAATAATTTGTGAAAAATTTTAAAATGCAAGCAGTGAGATATTTTGTTTCTTACATACAGAATAGGTTGTGACAATTTGTTAAGTGATGGCGAATTGAAATAAAATAAAACGAAAGAAAACCAAATAAACTGTAGCGTTTTACATTACCCCTTGCTTTAGCTAGCTTCATCACATCTAAATACAAGCCACAAACTTAATTATCGAACTACCACAAATAATTCTCCTGTTCTGGAACTTATACCATATAAAAATGAAAAAGGGGCTTATAATATAATAGAATAGTATTTCTGTTTATATTTATAATTAGAAAATAAGTTAAGATGTAGGTGTAGTTGAATGTGACGAAGATGAAAATCCATGGAATGCTGCCGCTTAAGAAGAGGACAGTTATTATGCATAATTGTTATGTACATGTAACATAGGTAGAATTGAATATAAAATTGAAACGATTTTAAATGAACTACTACAAGTTTCGAGCCTTTGTAGCAACAGTTTTTCGCACCGGTGGTACCTAAATGTTAAATATATGTTATGAGGATTCAAAAGTAACTACTTTTGTGAGAAGTCCAATTAAATAAATAAATAATTGAGTTTAGGTTTATATTTTGTTTGATTGCATATGATTTGGTATTTTCTTTAGTAGGTATATGACACATATGGATTATTGTCTCATTACTTAAGACTGCACATAGCCCAATGAAGGCCATACATAAATAGTCATACACGAAGTTTTAAAGATAAACGAAAATGTAACCTCAGTGTTAATAACGCATTAATAATTGCTTGTCATGCGACCTTTCATATCTGTATGAGAGGTGTGATCAATACAAACCAAACACAAACGCGACAACAATGAAGATAACATTACCCAATAATGAAATTCTATTTTGTTGCACGATCTCTCATATTCATCGAATAATAAATTAGTTTGCACGAAGAAAATGAATATCAGTGTAAGAATATACGAAACAAGAACCATTTGTTACAACATAAATGAGTGGAAAATGGATATATATTTTATGTTTTGACACAAGAAGACAAATAGCAGGCGCTTCATCTAATATGAGGCCCTACACGCCACTGTTCGCCCTTATGGGAATTGGGATACAATAAAGTAATTGTAGAATAGCAATAGAATAGTTAGGAAGTGTTATAAAAATATATTAGGTCTCTGACCTCCCATTCCACATGAATGAATAACGTCTTTCAAAATAAAAGTTTAGAGAACAAAACTCGAACAGATATTTTGAAACATCGGTTATTATCTATGGTAACAGTGAGGGTCGCAGCACATGTCCATAATTTTTTTATTTATTTTATTTTAAACATTTTACTGTGCTGTCCACAGATTATACACTTATATACGGTGCTGTCAACGCAGCAGAAATAAATGATTCTAAAGTATTCACTAGCATTGACTTTTACTGATAAATGTAAATGTAGTAGAATCTATGTACAGGTAAAAATTTATATATTGGTCAAAATAACAAAATAAACTAAATAATGTAAAAGTAAATAAACTTTTTTCTTCTAACAGTCCTGCCTTCTTTTATTATGGGCAGATGAAAAAAATCTCATCAGAGCATTTTATATCTATGTGTCATAAAATCATGGACTTTAAAATAGATGCGTCGTTTCATAAACCGCGTTTAAATGCTCTCTAGCGTACTGATAGAGCCATCCCAATTCCCGATATTAATTTGATTAATCATCATATCGTTTATACCTACGGCATTTATAAACGTATAGTTCTCATTATTGTGGATAATGATAGTCAAATATGAGGATAATATATAGGTGTACGTACAATCGTAGGTAAACGAAATTCAAATATTTTAGTTTGTATCTAACTACCTAATAATCATAATTCAAAAGTATTGTTTTTATATTGATGAAATGATTAAATCATCGTAAACCATCGTATGCTTCGAGTTAAAAAGGGTAGTATAAAATGATACCACAAGAAATGTAGTAAGTATAATTGTATACGAACGTGAAATCTTTTGATTTAGAAATAATGAAAGTTTAAATTTCAAGCTTGGCATCTTTATAAATCTAATTTAACTAGGTAGGTATTATCAAATGTAATCCATCTGCGCTCCAACAGTCACGTGGCAAAGTTCAGCACTTACCGGATTTCCTATTAGTGAATACCTGAAACCTCTAACTATTATGATTTCTATTTGTTATTTGTGGAAAATGAAATCCGAACGGATTTATGTAAGCTCAAATTGCATTTAGAGAATTATTCTAAGTGTGGTTGTAAGGATTTTACGAGTTAAATTATTGCAAATTGATAAAATTTTGGATGTTGTTCGAGACTTTTCCTGTTCAAAACGTACATTTTGTAAGAACAATAAAAACACAATTACGTAATGTACGCACTCGGTTTTCACTTATGAAAATGTGAAAAAATCGGCAGTAAAAAACAGCCAAATTTATTAACAGACATAAATAATATATTTGAGCGAATCTTTCAGTGGAAGATAGATTTTTGAGACAAGCAATATAATCACAGTTATAAATGTGAAAGTTTGTTTGTTTCGATATTTTTCTGTTTATTGCCGACGATGACATAAGAATAAAATGTTAGTCTGTCAACCATGCTGAAACTACTCAACGAATTTGGTTGAAATTTGGTATACACACAGTGTATGAACTGACTTGGGTGATTGGATACTTTTTTCCCGATTAAATGCTCCCTTGAGATAAAACAGAAATCTTAATATCCGGGCGGAGCCGGGACGAGCGTCTAATATTAAATTAAAATCGACTAGACAGCAATTATCGTTATAGGAAGAGGAATAAAAAAACTACATATTAAATAATACAAAACTTTTATCCATCCAATATTTACATAACCTCGATATTAATTCAACTCGATTTAAATGTGAACCTCGGGTAAACTATAATCAACAGTGGCGTCAGCATCCATAATCGCACTTTTATGTTTGTACTCGAGCGACATTTCAAAAGCATCGCGCTCACTTAATTTATCAAAAAAGTAACTAGTATTTGCATTGTTAACCGATGAACGTCGCGAAAAATTAAAAATATTCTTTTTGGGACTATTTTTCGGCGTTGAACACTTGTTGTTGAATTTTATTTCTGACATCACACTCATTCTGCGTCTCTCTAAATTGTTTTTAAACACTAATTTGACGAGATTGCTATCTAGCTTCGCAGTCGTAAACGTGGGTGCTCCCTTGACAATATTATCCACGATGTCAGATAAGTCGCTTTCCGGAATTTCCTCTGCACTCATATCGAGCGTATTCAATAGATGTTTATCGTTAATATTCTCTTTTTCGTCGTCGAGCTTTTTATGATCTGGATATTCAGGCTTTACGAGTGACGTATCTTTAAATTTACGGAACGAACTCGCATTGGACTTTCTTTTCTTTTTCGCTACGAAATAGCTCTCGATTGTGGCTTTACATTTTCTTTTGGAACTGTTTTTCATTTTACTTTTTAGTTTATTAACACTCACGCTTACGTTCAATTTACTGTTATTAGCTTCGGTTGTTCTTGTTAGACTTAAGTTTTTCATAGAATGATTCAAATCGGATTCAATGTCGGTTTGCTTTTTCATTTTTCTAGTATATTTTCTTTTAGGTTTCACAGGAGTATTGCTTTTATTTTGATCAACATTTTCATCATCCGGCTTCTTTCGACCACGCGCTTTTTTCACTTTAGGCGGTTTCTTGATACTTTCCTCATAACTTTCAATTAACTCTGGGTAATATTTTCTCATAAGATCTTGTCTTTCTGTTGTTGTCCACACATCGGATATAACTTCACCTTCTAAAACGTGCAAATATTAGATAACTGATCCTGATCTTATATATTCTCCATTTTATTTTTAAATTCCCTTAGAAACTTACCTTTTAATTGATCATCTGGAATGAGTGCTTCATATTCCTTATTAATATCAGTCCATATTACTTCATAACTAGGCACTCCTGAAAAGGCAACATTCTGTTTAAAGATATTTTTTCCAAATAAACTTAAATAAAAATGATTTATCACTGATTTGTAATTCCCATAACCAATAAATACCTCTCGGGTTTCTCTTTTTGACGATTTTTGAAGGTTTGATCGTCCGACATATAACATTACTTTGTAAGTGCCATTTTGTAAGTATCGGTAAAAACTTTTCCACGCAATATCTCTCCGTCCAGTCCAATTTGCTCGACATTATTTTCTGAAAATTAAATTACTATACAACTGCACACAAAATAAACAAAAAGAATTAAAAAAAAATTGTGTATTTTATAATGTATGATATATTTATACCATTCGAATATAACTCATTTGCATTTTAAGCAATATTACATACCAAAAAACAATTTCTTTAGTTTCGCAGCCAATAAGGGTAACTAGCAACATAAATGAATTCAAAGCAAATACCACGAATTGAATTAAACTCGGCTGAGGTATGGCCGCGTCGAGATCTATATTATCCGGTGTTGCATCGAGGAATTCCTTCATAACTTTCGGTTCGGGGAACGGCATTCCGCACGAGAGCGCTCGGCTACGGAGCGACAATTCACGTTTTAATTCCGCCACTTTCGCCCTGAACACAGATGGCGATTGTTAAATTTCCATTATAAATTAATTTCCGATTTATCGAGGACATGCAACGGTAGAGGTGATGTTAGGTGTGGGTTTTGAGTTAACAATACTCCGCCCGGCTAGTCTTTGTTGTAATTTAAATACTATAAACTATACTATACTATCTTTTAAATTGAGCAAACTGTACATGGTGTGCAAATTTGATTGAAATCGGTTGAGTAGTTAAGAAGCCCATCGTGGACAATGTGACAAGTAATATGTATATATTAAGATTTTATGTAATTGTTAACAATTGCTGTTTCAAACAAATACGGAACAGGTTTGACTGAAATTTATTATGTAGGAAATTATGCCAAGATTATTTTTCCAACGTTGGTAACATAAGAAACAAGCTAAATCTAATATATAAAATTCTCGCGTCACAGTTTTCGTTGCCATACTCCTCCGAAAGAGCTTCACCGATATTGATGAAATTTTTTGTGCTTATCCGGTATCTATGAGAATCGGCCAACATCTATTTTTCATACCCCTAAATGATAAGAGTAAAGCAGAACAGCGTTTGCCGGGTGCAGCTAGTCATTGATATAAAATTTTATCACGATAAATTCAGAACTCTATTTGTGTCGACAAATATAATATATTTCGTCGTTTCATTTCACAATCAGAATCTATATGTAACAGTCCCATGAAACAAATTATATCTCAACTAAACACATTAACACGTTGCGGCCGATATGTTTACAAATTAAATTATTGGTTTCGATAATTATACGCATCATTGGTCCCGTGACATCATCGTTGTATACGAGAACAATATTAATGACGTTTGAACATTTCTCTCTAGGTAAAAGTAATATGTACATTGTATTAATTCTGATTCTATACAACTCTTTCAAATCAATTACGTTCTAGTATTCTAATTACGTTCAACTTTATCAAATAGATTACAACCATAATCATCAATTTGGACTCCTAGTGGATTTCCTTAGTAGAGTACCTAATTAAATTTTTATAAACGAACAGTTCCGAGATTTTTTTTATCCCGAATATGCGTGAAAAGTTTTGACTAGTTATACAGTGATTCAACTTTTTTACCGTGACAGCCATCTAGGAATCACAGTATATGCGTATTTTACCGATAATATTGCACTTATAAAACACTATTTAGTTTCAAGGCTGCTATAGGAAATACATTTTTAGTATTCCGACCATAATCCACAAAATGCGAATTGGCAGACTGCACAAGTCATCGAACTTTAAATATGTACTTTGAATCTATAAAACTTGGGACATAATTGAAATCTTGCACAAAATAGAACAAAACTTATATGATAATTTATTTAAGACATAAACTAATATCCAAAAGCATCATTGTTTTTAATGTTTATTAACCTATATTAATTTATATTATGAAGCCGAACAGTTTGTTTGTTTGAAAGCGCTAATCTCAGGAACCAATATGATTTGAAAAATTTTTTTACTCTTAGATAGCCCATTTATTCATTTATTTATTTTTTTTCTTCACAATTTAGGTTATATAAGTGGGTACTACGGACGAAGCCGGGGCGGACCGCTAGTGTCCTATATTTATACTCACTTATACCCGAGATCGTCGCATCCCCTGTTAGTGGCGCACACGGGGCAGCCATTCCGCAAGTGCGCGCGGCCGACGTGGCCGCAGCGGTCGCAGCGGCCCGGCCGAGCCGCCCAGCGCTCCTGCTCCTCGTACTCTTTCGCGTCAGTTACCCAGCACAGTAGTCTAATTTATTCATACATACATACATTTCTTAATACATACATACATTATGTGACACATGCATACATTACGTGATATATACATATATTACGTGATACAATAAATTGTGTGAATATTTCTGTAATGTGCTTCGTTCAATAGTTTTGTAATAACTACATAGTGTGAAACAGAGTCGCTATCTGTGTGTCGGTATGCTTGGATCTTTAAAATTACGCAACAGATATTGGAGATTTTTTTTTAAATAGATAGTGTTTTAAGAGGAAGGTTTTTATGTATAGTAACTTCCAAAGTAAACCTCTCCGAATTTAAAGCGTGCCAAGCCGGCCTTCAAAAGCTAGTAATTAATATAATTATACCTATCAATTGAAACCTATATTGGGGAGTTGTGAAAAATAATATATTTAATACAAAATTTAGTGCGGGCGCCATCTTTTATCAATTTTCATTAAACAGTTGATAACCACAGGAATCAAAATAGCTTTCAAATGAAAAAAAGCATCGAAATTGGTTCATCCGTTTGAGATACGATACCCCATACAAACATCGACGTCAAATTGATAATAACCCTCTTATTGTCGGGGGTTAAAAGAGAAATTCACATAAAAAAATGCCGATATAAGTATAAAATTTATCCATTACCTGTGTATAACTTTATCTTCGGGTACAGTGTGCAAAAATGATAAAACTGTAGTTATAGAACTACCACATGCACCAGCACCATAATCACAACCACAAAGAATTGCTAGCGCTATCATTTTTTTTCGTCCAAATCCTAAAAAAAAATATCATTTTAAACCAGCATACACAATAATAATCAACTGTCATTTAAAAGAGCAAATACTCATAAAGTAATATACGCTAATAATACAAAATTTTTAAAGACTTTTCGCCTCTCCAAATGTTCATGGGCGGTGGTAGTGCTTTCCATCATGCGACCCACCAGCTCTATTGCCCATGATGAGATATGATAAAAAAACAATGTTTGATAATTGCTGAAAAATAATTATGTGTAATATTTATCATAAGAAGCACTTACCATTAGATTGAAACATTTTATCAGCATCATAACAATCTACAGATCCTTGCATTGCCCCGCCTCCTGCAGAGCTTGAAACGCTAAAATTGCGGTATACACGCCGAGCGCCGTATGCAAAGCAATCTGAATCTTGTGACACCACTGCATCTACTAACTTAATACAATTATCATATATTCGTAAAAGCGTTGTAAAGACACAGGGAAATGATCGTTCTATTTAGGTATTTAAATTCATATGTGCTTCTCAGTCTCTCTTATAGAAACATATCCTACTAATATTTCCTATCCTATCCTATCCTACTTCCTATCCTATTATAATATTATAAATGCGAAAGTTTGTAAGGATGTGTGCGTGTGTTTGTTACTCTTTCACCCAAAAACTATTGAACCGATTGTTTTGAAATTTATATGGTATGTAGATAGCTGGAAAACTTGAATAACATATAGGCTACTTTTTATCCCGACATTCCTACGGAATACGGACTTACGCGGGTGAAACTGCGGGGCGCAGCTAGTATATACGTAATATTAAAAATATATGAAAAACGAATCATATTTTTAGAGAAGTAGGCATAAAACTGATAGTATCTAGAGGGGCACGGCAGTGCCCCCACCAAGTCGAGCAAAAAAAAAGCGGCACGGCCGACCCATCCTTTCCTCGTAGCAATTCAGGCTATTTTCGGCCCACTAATATTTCGTTGTGGATAAAACAAGACTGAATTTTTCACGAAAACACGGTATATTTAAAATTTCAGTAAATTTGAACCAGTAGTTTTTAATAATTACTATTATATAGTTATTTTAATAACAACTTGTTAATGTTTCTGAATTTTAATTTTTAATTTTATAGCATTGACATGCTTTATAAATAAAAAATTTTTGAAAGAATAATCTCACAACTTTTTTCGGTAGAGAGACTGAGCTGCGAGACTTGAGTTTTTTACAAAATGTTTTTGATGACATCTCATTTTCACATTATATAATGTAAACATTTTATAAAATTCAATAATAGTAAGTAATACTTACTCCTTGGGTATTGAGTTTTGCACAAGTAGCTTCTGCTTCTCCTCTGCCTTTAATACACCTCACACCCATACTCTTCAATAATGTTTCACACTAAAACAATACCAATGAAATATGT
Source organism: Zerene cesonia (assembly GCF_012273895.1). Lineage (NCBI taxonomy): Eukaryota > Metazoa > Arthropoda > Insecta > Lepidoptera > Pieridae > Zerene > Zerene cesonia. The sequence continues at coordinate 5,989,052 of NC_052112.1, read as the reverse complement.
TCATAAAAGGGCGCACAACCTTCTTACAACTCTTTGAGAGATCCAATAGATATAATAATAAAATGTTATAAATCAGTAGCACAAGAGTGCTTAACAAACACAATACTTTATTTATTATTTTAAAGATTTCAATAGTGAACAAGAATGTCTAAATCAATTAATCAAACAAATTTAATCATTACATTGCATTAAACATACTTCTTTTAAAACACCTTTGAATCTTTTCCTATTTATACTTGGTGCTTGAGTTTTAGCCGAATCGGACTTTGGCGCCGCTCCTCGAAATTGAATCGCGTTTCTTGCCGCCATCACATCTCTCTTTAATTCCGGAGCATCGCCTTCTAACACAAATATAGGGGTAATATCGGCAAGTAATAAATACACTGTTCTAAAAAATAAATTTCTGAAAAAACGAATTATAAGTGAGTTGTCTAATTCTTATATAAATATTAAATAATAATGTAGATATCTTTATTTCCCACCTTAAGTATAACTTTGGTTGAATATAATAATCGGTCACATTTTGACTGTCGCACACCCAGCCCGATAAATCAATTGCAACCGTTTCTCCGCGTATCTAGAGAATATCATATTATATAGAATAAATATAATTTTATTTTAATCTTAATTAATGGCAAGAAAATAAATTTTTAGACATATATAAAAACATTTACCTCATGAAGAGATTTCTTTTCGCAGAAAGGAGACATAACAGTCCATAAACCTTTGATACCCATAATTTCTTATACGTAAAATTGAGATTATTAATAATTTAAAAATCACACAATATTATATTAAATATTTATTTGATCATCGATGATTAATTTTCAAAATAACGCTCATGTCAACAATCACAGTGAAAACAAGTCAAATGGGAATTAAAGGATGCGCCAAGAAAGAGGTCAGAACTCAGACGCGGCATTGACTTTTTTTTAATTATAAATAGTTGATTTTCATTTATCTATTTTACACAAAATTGACTAATAAATAATAAACATTATAAAATAACCCTATTGTGTAGTTGGTAATAGTGGTGAGCGAATTGTTTACATAGAGCGTAGGACTACATTTCAATACTCTAAAAAATCTCTATTACAGAGCCCACGTTTCTCTGTAGACTTCAAATCACAGTGGGAGAAGGCCAATTTGTCACCTTTTTCTAAATAATGTCCGAAGTTCATATCTAGTATAGTGTTATGTTATCTGCGGTTCATACCATGTTTATAACTTCGCTGAAGTCTTGTTTCGTGGCGGATTTATACACAGCATTGCTATTAGCACAGCAGCTGTCTTACTTAACAAATTCGCGGAGTAAAATTTACATAATAATTTTTTTATTATCAACATAACATAATAATAAATATGTTAACAACGTTAGACAAGGTAGATAAGAAAAGAAGGGTTTTTAAATAAACATTCCCGCTAAACCTACGTTATAGCTCATCTTATCCTACGTTATATTTATCAATTAAACTCTAGATTCACATCACACCGACAGAGTGTAAAGCACTAGGTGCACTTCAGACTGGCCGTGATGGTATTGGTACTAACGTAATTTATTACTTATTCTGTGGTTCTAACAGCTGCTACAGCGGCTGTCTTACTGACAATGTCAAAAATGTAAACAAAGTGCGTTAGTAAAGTTACGATTTGTGGTTACGATAGATCGGATGACATTTTATAAATTTATCGTAACTTTTATCATCCGTGAAGCACAATCTCTAATTAACATTTATTATCATTTTTGCCTTTTGTTTATTCATTTCGTGATAAGGAATACTAAACAGCTATGTGTGACGACATTAGTACAATAATTATTATTAAACTTCAACACAGTAACAATTGTTTCAATGTGAGCGGTACTCCTTATCAGCATAAGTTTCGACAATACATTTTAGCGGTAGAATCTCGAATATATTACATCCCAGTTAAGAAAAAATGTATTCTCAGAGAATAAGCCAAATTTGGTAAGATTTTTTTTAACTTTATTTGATTTACCTGCATATTCTTTAGTTCCTAATTCTTAATTTTTCGTTTTTCATTTCGTGTTTTAAGGCAATTCCAAAGTCTACATAGTGGACTACGGTTCAGTCATGCACAAGCTATTAAAGCTGATATTCAGCGTAAAACGATAAATAAAGTATTAATAGCAAACAGAGGTGAAATAGCATGTCGGGTTATGAGAACTGCAAAAAAACTAGGTTTAAGAACAGTTGCAGTCTATTCTGAAGCTGACAAAAATGCAATGCATGTGGAAATGGTGTGTACATATTTTTAAATGCCTTAGGTTATAAGTTTTCATCACAGTATCGGCTAATTTTATAAAGGTACTACTTATACTGATTTCCCTTAACTGTTCTCTCAAAAACATCTTTCTTATTATAAGAGTTGCTGATCTTGATTATTCTGATAAATAACTAGTTTCATCCACATCAGACAAATGTGATATTAAACAAAAATGATTAAATTAACCATTAAAATTTTGCCAAATTTCAAAAGTTCTGATAAATATTATTCAAAATCAATAACCAAGTAAGTATATTTGTCCACTTACATTCACAGCTTAGAGAGATTGATGGATACTCACATGACTTAAGGTTTTAGAATATCATCTATAATATTTCAGGCAGACGAAGCATATCATATAGGTCCAGCTGCTTCATCACAGAGCTACTTAAATGCCGCAAAGATTATAGAAGTAGCAAAAAAATCAAACAGTCAGGCAATACACCCAGGCTATGGATTCCTATCAGAAAATGTGGAGTTTTGTGAAAGATGTGCCAATGAAGGTGTTATATTCATTGGTCCACCCACATCTGCTATCAGGGATATGGGTATTAAGAGGTATAAATTTACATATTACAATATTATCTTTGTTTTTTAATTCTTAAATGTTATGTATATATGGTTTTACCACTTTACTAATAAAATATTTTAATCCTAATTATTGACATATTTATGAAATCATATAAACAACAAACAAAAAAATCCTAATGCAAGGAAAAGAAAAGACGAAGAAAATATTAAAAAACTGTAATAATGGAATTTAAATATAAAAAAAACCCGGTATCTTATTTTTTACCTCCTTTTAAATAATATACCTGTTTACTCTTTCTTTACAATGAGTGTAGTCACGGTGAGACTCGTGTCACCACGGCACACACAACAAACAAATATTTGCGTAAAATCAAACACAAAACTATTGTTACTCTTTTTTTATATTTCAGCACATCAAAAGCCATAATGGCAAAAGCCGGAGTGCCTATTGTAAAAGGGTATCATGGTGAAAACCAAAGCATTGAGTTTTTACAGGCTGAAGCTAAACGGATAGGGTTCCCATTGATGATTAAAGCTGTGCGTGGAGGTGGTGGAAAAGTATGTATCTTAGTCATAATTGTATGTATCAAGATAAGTAGGGTACGGCTGTGCCGCTGTTTGTATGCTCAACTTGATAGATTATAAGCAGCAAAATATGAAAATGTTCTGTAAATAAACAATTAGTTTATAGTGAAACATATAAATAAAATAATGTTATTGTTAACTAATGTTGTCTTCTTAATACTGCATTAGTTGTTTATAGTGTTTTGTAATTGAAAAATATATTGTACTCTATTCACTAACATTCACCTTTAAACACATATTCTTATAACAGGGCATGAGAATAGCTATGACGGAGTCGGAATTTTTGACTCAATTAGAATCAGCCAAGCGAGAATCTCTGAAATCATTTGGAGATGACAATATGCTATTAGAGCAATACATAACAGATCCAAGACATGTTGAAGTACAGGTGTGTAGAACAATGATTTCTGAGATGATGTTTTATTCCTGCTTCTTTTGATTAAAAAACTTTTTTCTAATCTTTTATTTAATCAGGTATTCGCTGATATGCATGGAAATGCCGTTCACTTATTTGAAAGAGATTGTTCCGTGCAAAGGCGACACCAAAAAATTATTGAAGAGGCGCCTGCAGTAAGTGTACCATTAAGAAATAATATTATTAATTACTGTCTTCTACTAAATAAACTACTAAAATTGCTTTGCTTGTTGTCTTTTTTCTATTTAGTGAGTTTGTAATGTCCAATATTAACTCATTAATTCACCCATTTTTTTTTTTGTTTATATTAGAATCACTACTATACTGATTCGCATTATTGGACTAGCCCATATGAAATACAATTCTCTACTTCACCCTCTTCAAATTTTATGAACACATTCATATATTGGAATAACCGGAAGTTGAATGAGAGCTTACGCAAACAAATGACAAACAAACAAACAAACTAAAATTGTTTGAGTTAATAAAGTGTGCAATAAGGACTTTATTGCATTAAGGACTTTATTGCATTTGGTTGTTACAAATTTCAGCCTGGTTTGTCAGAAGAAACACGCAAAGCATTGGGTGATGCTGCCGTGAGGGCTGCTAAAGCTGTTGGTTATGTAGGAGCGGGAACAGTTGAATTCATCTTGCATAGGAAGACTCATGACTTCCACTTCATGGAAATGAATACCCGCTTGCAAGTAGAACATCCTATTACGGAAATGATTACAGGTATAGTGAGTTTATGTATGTTGATTTTGGCATTATTTTCTCGTATTTTCCATTGCATGGTCTCTATTCGATTACGATATTTGACTTATTATTACTAAGTTGCAAGTGTATTTTTTTTTTATATGGCACTAGCAAACCCGGCGAACTCCGTTTCGCCATCAGATGGCTGTATGTGAAAAATGATTTTCCCGCTTGTCTGTTGAAATTTTTCCTGATTTTTTTTTTGCTATAAACCTCACGGAGCCCGAGACCTTTCCAACGAATGCAAGACCGTGGAAATCGGTTCGTGCGTTCTGGAGTTATAGCGTCAGGAAGGAAAACTCGACTTATTTTTATATTGTAGATTATATACAAATGGAACAGATAAACAAACATATTAAGTGATTGTCTTGCCTTTTGATATGAACCTAGATACTACAACCAGTTTCAATTTAACATACGCGTTCTTTTGAGGTTGAATATCATAAGAAAACTTATCACTACTTCGGCTTGTTCTTTTACTCTTTCTATTATTAATATAATCGTTATCGGATATAAAATTATTATAATACTTATCTATTATTAAATAAATTTCCGTTAATAAGGCACATCGACTAAATTTTGTGATTTAACCCAACGAATACAAGTAGCGAGGCCACTTCTTTCCATGACTGATTTTTACAATTTGACTGTTTGTGTGTGTGCACCTCGGGCGGTTTTACGGCAATAGCGGCCAACCGCTCGCAGGAAAAAACCGTAAAGCAGCCTCACCCTCAATCTTTCTATATTTAAATTTCTAGGTACGGATTTAGTAGAATGGCAACTCCGTGTAGCGTCAGGCGAGCCTCTACCACTAACGCAGGACGACATAATCCGTCGCGGGCACGCAGTTGAATGCCGCATATATGCAGAGGAACCTCGCGCTGGCTTCCTGCCCAGAGCGGGTACACTACACCGGCTTACACAACCCACTGTCGAAGATAATGTTCGAGTGGGTACCTTGATATAAATACCTTTAAATACGTATATTTAAATTTTAATATAAATATTTTAGATACGTTAGAACTTAGAATCCCTTGTGTATGTGTGTGTGTGTATGAGTTCCAGACTCTTAATTATAAAATAATACTAGCCTGCTCGGCGAACGTTGTTGTGCAATGAGCCTCTTATCATTTTAATGTATAAATAACATGTAGAGACCGATTAATATATTATATTTAGGTACATTAAAAATTAAAAAAAAAATAGGTCAAGCTGTTTCCTAGAAATATGGCAATCAACACCATGACATTTAAATTTTATATACTTTAACTGGGAGAAACGCTGACAGGATTCACTTTTATGGAATTTCGCCTACCACGCTCAATTTAATGATAATCCCTGTATAATATAGATTAGATGTAAGTTTTTCTAAATAACGTATAGAATAATAAATATCAAATGAAAATAAAATATCTAACTATATGTTATAATATATTTTCTCTCTTTAGGTGGAGACTGGAGTGAGACAGGGACAAGAAGTTTCCGTTCATTACGATCCTATGATCGCTAAACTTGTTGTGTGGGGGCGTGACAGAAATGAAGCACTAGCCAAAACACAACGAAAACTTTCTGAGTATCAAGTTAGTATAATTTTCAATAAAACTATTATGATATACTAGCTGCGCCCCGCGGTTTCACCCGCGTAAGTCTGTATGCCGTAGGAATATCGGGATAAAAGTTACCTATATGTTATTCCAGTTGTCCCAGCTACGTACCAAATTTCATTGCAATCGGTTCAGTAGTTTTTGTGAAAGTGCAACAAACACACACACATCCTTACAATATTGCGCATTTGTAATATTAAATAGGATTAAAAAAAATATATTAAAAGTATAATCCCATTAAGAGTGCATTTGATAATGTACGCTTAATTATGTTGTATGTAATTATGATATTATCAAAACCTTAATACTTCATATTTAGTTACCACTTCAATTTAATGAAGTTCTCGGAACAGTAAAAATAAATAAAATGAAAGTGTGTATTTAATCACCCAAACTGATAGTTTTTTTTTTGTTTCTCTATTAAAGCAACTCATAATAATAATTTAATTTCGATCAAGACAATAAACCTAATTAGGAAATTTCTAATGAGTATGTATAGATTATATTTTTAAAACACTAGAAAACATCAGTCATAAAAAGCCTCATTAACTCTGTTTATTTTAAAAAGCCTTTGCCAGTATTGACGCTACCCGTAAAAAAAATTTGGCCGACAATGAATACTATCAATAGCACGTTATTATTTCACGCCGATTTTCTGTGAGAGTGTTATTTTTGTTTTTAAAATTAATTTATTAACCTTGAAGAAAATTTACAGAGTTAATACATATTTACACACAAACATAAACAACAAATAACATTTTTCAGGCTAACACACCTTTATAAGTTATATTATATCTGTGGGGGTGTAGTACTTACCCTGTGCGAGCTGGCCCAATTCGTGCCGAAGCGTGTTCGACTACCACAGAAGATGTATATAGGATTATATATCCTATACCTAGTAATCTATACTTAATTCCTAGGTAGCAGGCCTTGAAACAAACGTGAACTTCCTCCTGCGGCTGAGCAGTGCGAGCGCGTTCGCATCGGGCGACGTGCACACCGCGTTCATTCCGGAGCACGAGGCCGAGTTGTTCCCGCAGAAGGATCTAGAACTCAGTGATGAGAACGCAGTCAAAGCGGCTTTGGGACATGTATGTATAGCATTGTTAGTTTTGTGGAGATATTAATTATTTGTTTTTTTTTTTTTGTTTGCTTATTATTTAATACTTCATTGTATCGAAATAAAAGTCTTTATTCAGTGATATAGGTATATTTAACTGAAGTTCCTAAACACGTGTTTTTAAAAAAGTCAGGTTTTGAAATAGAGATAGCTTGCTAAGTACTATTGCTGATTTCTTGTATAGAGTGCAGATTATAGTCCGTTTTATTAATTTTACTGCAATATTCGGCTCAACAACGCAGTTTTTCCAAGGCCTACATAGATAATTGAGATGGTTTGCAAACCGGACCTGCCAAAATCTAAAATGAAAGTAGATAAATGCCAATTTCATGATTAAAATTAATAAAATAGGAAGACTCAGTTATACAGTATATATATCCTTAAAGATAATATGTTGCTTTTCATTACTTTTTGTGTTATACTTCATTGATTTTACAAATATAATAATGTTTATAATGTCCAAATATGCTTATAACAAATTGTTTTAGATTCTCAAATCTCAATTGGAAAGTTCACCGAACGACACATGGAAGGGGATATCGGTCGCTCCTACCGCCTGGCGTCCGAACTATCAATTGCAAAAAACAATTAACTTGAAGTTTGGCGAGAAAGGTAATAATTAATAAATATAATGAAAAACATATTTTTATCATAATCCTTGATAATGACTTTGCATTATATAAGATTTTTGTGATTGCAACATTTTGTTATCAAAATAAAAATGTGGATTTACCTAGTCGATAATATCCAATTAAAAAAAAAAACGCTAAACATGTCTAAAATGTTCTTAAATGCGCGTGTCCGCGTAGTTTTCAAGAAAAGAAACATAACACAACATTCGCCCGCGTAATCGAAGGAAATGACTCTAACCTAACTCTCAATTCTTCCTTTGCGATGTAATATAAACACAAACGAGTAAACAAGCAAACAGCAAATACTGTAATAGTAAACATTCTTTGCTACATACGTTTTGATACCTTAAACCTAATACACCTGAATTTAATTTATTTATATTTTACATTTTACAAGGAATAATGTTATTTGCAGACGTCAAAGTAACAGTTAAATACGAGAACACTCCAAACACATACCAAGTGCGCGTAAACGACGGTGAATGGCGGAAAGCGGAAGCCTCTATACAGCAAACGCAACAAGGGCTCAGACTGATCACAAAAATAAATGACAGGACGAGCAATATCGGTCTGCTGACGTACGACCGAGAAGTACATGTATATGATGAGGTAATTATGTTTCAACTAGCTATGTAGAAAGCCTGACTTCACTTGTGCAAAAAAAATATTTGTCCCCATTCATCATTAGGGGTCATCCATAGATTATATAACACGGGTTAACAGCGAATGTAACGTTGTGTTACTGTGCGCGTGCGGTAAGGGAAAAGCGAAAAGCTTTGTGATGTCACATGTTAACATTTAAAATATGTACTAATATGAACTTGTGTTCGAAAATATAAATTCACAATAGTAAATATAATTTCATAATTTCTTCATTTAATTTTTATATATTATAATAATTTTTTAAGGTTTATCATGATATGCAAACTTACATCAAAATGTTATTGCCTTTTATAAAATAAAGATTTGTGTTTGGAATCACATTTTTTTAAATCGAAATAGAATTCCCTAAAACTTAAAATTTCAATTAATAAGGTACTAACCTATATTTGATAGATATTATATTTTAGATCTGACACATAAAGTGTTTAAAATAATTTCAAGATATATAAAGGGCTATTCGTGTATAGGAAGGTTTTTTCATTCTTTGTTATAACACATTGATAAAGTTGTTTTTATTATAAAGTGCAATGCACTCATTTGATCTAAATAACGCCTATAAAGGCAAACCTGACGCACTCTTAAGAAACCTACATCCGCCCAAAACAGGATGATAAAAATCAATTAAATCGAACTCGACGATAAAAATCTTTCAAAACCTTTGTAAAATTGTCTTTATTTAATACATGAAACTACAAAACAACTGATGAGTTTGACTGACTGACTGACTACAAATCAAGAGATGAGTGTTTGAACTCGCATATCTCAGAAGCCACTAGATTATTTTTTTTACCTTTGCATATTTACGTGAACTCAGGGTTCAAGGTGTATAGGTCGTAAATATGTACCGCGTACAGTATTTATGTACTGCGAGCGAAGCCCCTTAGTACACCACATAGTTTGGAGAAAAAAAATCATTATCAAATTCACCATTTCCAAAGATCGCGTTATCGCATACTGGTTATTTGTACTCCCCACCCATAACACTGGTTTCTCATTAGACTGAGCAGTTCACAATCATACAACAAGCTCCCTACAGCGATAAAAGAATACACAAAATATACCTAGAAGTTTTGATTTATTTTTTCCTTCCAGAACGGACAAACGGTAGTTCATCTACCGCGTCCCAAATACAGCGAGGCGGCCGGTGCCGGCTCCACACAAACCGCCAACAATGCTTGTTCCCCCACTCCGGGTGTGTTTGAGAAAATACTCGTCAATAAAGGGGATAAGGTACGTCGTTGAGGTTTATTACTACCCCTGTGGGAGTAGCATTTTGTTTTAGTATAAAAATATTATTAAAATGCGTGTCACTTTGTTTGTCCGCGACAGCCTCCTAAACAACACAACCGATTTTAATCAAATTTGCACACCATGTGCAGTTTGATCCAACTTATAAGATAGGATAGTTTATATTACAATTGACGTTATTTGACTACCCGGGCGGAGCCGGGGCGTGCAGCTAGTATCTGTATAAATAAAAATGAATCGCCAAATGTGTTGATAAGCGTAAAACTCGAGAAGGGCTCTACAATTCGGCAATTGTTTTCAACATTTTGTTAAAGCACATGGGAGGTATTTATAAACCCCGTACCACGGGTGAAGCCGGAGCGAACCACTAGTATATGAATGTAATGAGTCCTTTGTTTAATACACTATCCCTTGATTTGTAGCTGTGGCATTTAAATATGTAGATGCCAGACGGTATTAATTATATGAAGTAATAATGGCGCCAAATGCATTTTATTTTTCGTTTAATCTTGAGCAGTAAATCAATATGAACAATATCTAAAGGAGGTTAACGCTATATTTCTTTAACCTAAAGTACCGTTATAATACTTTCAATTTCATTATGATGTCAATAAAAATTGTAATTACTTTTAGTTTAAAACAACTTTTATGGAACATTTTCCTGAAAGTTCAAAGTTATATATTTATGTAAATCAATAATATATTTAAAATTTGTATTTTTCTACGCAATGTGAAATATATTTTTAGAATAATAATAATCATCTCGTAATAACAGAAGCATTGACCTGAATATTTATATTTATTTATAAAAAAAATAGCAACTATTTAAAATGCATAGGCTCTCGAGTCACGGTTACGTGTTGGAAACCAGGAAACGCATAGTTCAAATCATAAATAGCTAGAATAAACACATTTTAGCGAATGATATTGTATTTATTACATAAAATATGATTATCAATTTTATAATATAAGGCCAAGTTAGAATTTTATTTTATGTATTTTTAGTAATGCTAATTGTTTATGAAGTTACGTCCGCTTTATACTATTAATAAATATGCTGATGAGCTATTGCATACTGCATGAGCTATCTAACAATTTAATTCCAATACAGTCGGTCTAACCTTTTTGATGCAAATACAACATCTGAAATGATTGCTTTTACCTACAAACAGAACAAATTTTGCTATTTAAAAATTGTTGTTTCGTAATAACTTTCTCATCGCATATAATATTTTTATCATAATTAATTCAGAACGGTTAGTTGAGTATAGAAAAAGACCTCATTTTTATTAATTGGCCAACAATAATACCTTGTCCTATTAACAGTTGCCAAATAATATAAATTTCCAGAATGGGATAAGCGACTGCTGGTTAAGGATATTTTCTAATTATGTCTATTTACATATCAAAACAGGTAATTAAGGGGCAGCCACTTTTCGTGGTAATCGCTATGAAGATGGAGTATGTAGTGCGTTCACCTCGCGACGGAGTGGTCTCTGAGGTTGCGCCCTTCAAGCAAGGAGATGCAGTGGGGAAGGGGGCACAAGTCGTTACACTACAGGAAAATAGCTAGATATTAAGCAATATTTTGTACATAAATATATGTTATTAGAAAATGTTTTTTTTTTTTCATGTAAACCATTATCGTACAATAAAAAAAAACTCACAATCATAGAAGCAAAATTGTGACTCTAATGCAATTTTCTTAAGGTATACAATAAACTTTTAACATAACTGCCACGAAATAAGGTGTTTAGGTGTTAGTGTAGTTATTTGATTGAAGGTAATGTTCCACCACTCGGACCTACTTTGATACTTTAATAAATATTCGAGCTCAGTAGTTTATGTCCACCAATGTTCTTCACATAGTTTTAATTGATGTTTTTGGTACATTTCATACATTTTAATATTATATAAAAATGGTAGAAGATTTTCAATAAGCAATTTTTTAACAAGAATTAATAAATAAGGCATTCTCATAATATAGCCGATGTTAAATTACCTACAGGTCATTATTCTACTCCACACATGTTACTTCTGTATTATCAAAATAGTAGCAAGAATTATTTTAATTCCTTTATGTGGCGACTTAAAATAAACACAGAATTTTATAATCTATAAAAAGATTTCCTGAATCATAAATTATTCAAGGTAATATTACTTAAAAGTTGCCGGCTCATGGGCGCCATCTTTATCATCTGTTGAGATTTAAATGAAAAACTCCTGTTTCACTGGCGACACCTCTGAGCATTAACAAAAAGTTTAGTTCCATCGAATAATAGAGGTTTTAGTAAAACATACTTTATTATGATTAACAACTTAAGTCCTACAAAATCACAACAAACTATTACATAAACACGTTCAAGTCGTTCATCTTATGCGTAATTGTTTTCATATGCAAGTACCAACATTATAAACACAAAATGTCAACGTTATAACGCTGCTATTTACTGTGATCTAATATTCATTGCGAATATTGTCAATGCAATTTACATGTTTGGAGTGTTAGACTCAGATTAGATCGGCCTAATTTACTTGTCGCTTGGTCGCGTATCAAATACAGTATAGATAACCGTTAGGATAAGATAAATTTTAAAACCTTGACAAGTTAGTACAAGGTTTGTGAAAGTTGTTTCCGTATTACATGTTAAATGTTTGTATATCTAGTCTCCTGATACGTTAGTTTATTTTGTTAAAGTTCCTATCGGGGGCGTAGCTCAGATGGTAGAGCGCTCGCTTAGCATGCGAGAGGTACCGGGATCGATACCCGGCGCCTCCAATTTTTTGTATTTGTAATTTAATATTGTTTTTTTGTTTTGTTTTTAATTCGTTTCTTATTCATTTAAATGTGCACTTATTGAAATTATATTTACTAAATCAATACTAAATAAGTTATTTAAAGGTTTTAGCCGACAATCTTATATATAAAATTCTCGTGTCACAATGTTAGTCTCTATACTCCTCCGAAACGGCTTGACCGATTCCTCTGAAATTTGGTAAGCATATTGGGTAGGTCTGAGAATCGGCTAACATCTATTTTTCATACCACTAAACGATAAGAGTAAGGCAGAACAGCGTTTGCCGGGTGCAGCTATTTTTCTTATAATATTTCATATTTATCAGAATTTTTATTACAACATACGAGTACAACTGTAAGTAAACTTTTACGTTTAATTATCTTCGAAAAATGTATAACAATCAAGGTAATTCAATAAATATTTATTAATTTATTTATTTAAGATCGCTTTTTACTAACGAAGTCATTAGCGAACATATTTACATTAGGTTACTTACATAAGTGTAAAAATTTCAAGAACTTTAGGGTTTGTCTGCTTTCTTCATGACAGAGATTATGACAAAGATTTGGTAAATTGTATGTACGTCTCCCATTACTATAAAATAAACAATCCATTGAAAGGTGTGCATAAACATCCACACTGCACTTGCATTTATTAACGTTAAGATTCTTATGGGGCGAATATGAGTAAAATACGTATGGCTAATATGCAACATACAACAACAAAATTCTCAATTTGATAGTACAAGTAAAATGAAGAATACATAATGATGCCACAGAAGTTGATTGTTCAAAGTTAAAATATAAAAAATAGCGGTTGTGCCACTAGTCTGGTAGATATGGCATCATGATTTTCTTCCCTTATCAGTTTGGTTGGAAGATACGGCACGGTCACCACAGAGAGCTATTTCTATCGAGGCGACCGCTGTTACCGCTACATTTATGTAGGTCTTTGCTTGTGGAAACCTGCCAGCCAACAGGTTTTTCTTTTTCTTATAGATTTGCTCCTCACCTCCTCAGTATTTTTTTGTCATTAGCATATAAAAATTATGCACTGTTTACATTAAGATCGAATAGGCGACGATAAACACTTATTATAGTTTTGAAATATCGTTACTTATTTTTTAGTAGATTTTGATTCATTTCAATATTCGGGAGTGTCTCAGAAATCGGAAATATCTAATGAAGTATGAGTACGAAGAACGCAACTACTCATTATTTTTAAGTATCAGTTCTCTCTTTTTTATCTGTTGTGTTATCGTAAAATCAGATTTTTTACATTCAACCTGTATAAAATATAATAAAACAGTATAAAACATTGAATATAAAAAAATATAATAGTTGAAGAGGGTTTAAAATCACTAATAAAGCACGAATCCAAAAAAAATCATGCCTGTCTGTGTGTTTGATTGTAAACGCTAATCTCCGAAACTACTGGACGGATTTGAATGAAAGTTTCTTTTGTTCTATACGTATTAAGACTAGACAACACAAAATTTACTTTGGAACCTGAACCTTTACTTGAACACCTGTTACAGAACCGCAACAGACCACCTAAACTATAAGATATATAAACATTGTACCAAAACAATAATTTTTCCACATGATAAGCATATTCACCAGAGAGCATAAATTTTAAGATTTGGAACTGTGCTGTGGAACTGCAAGCCAGCTATCCTATAACAAATAGAAATGATGTTTTAGCATAAGTTGTTCTGTATGTTGGGTATTATTTGTGTCGACTATATAAACAATTTGTATATATAGTGTTTGTCGAACAATTGATGTAGAAATCAAAGATATCTATGATATTTGGGAAAAAAAGTATTATATTTATACCTTAATTGTAATTTTATTGAAAGGCTCCAGTTGTTCAAGTATATAGTTCACGCAAACGAAGTCATGGGCATCGGTTAGTTTTAAATTATAACTTATATTTTTATAACATAATTCTAGTAGCATTTTACAATAATGCTGAGACTACATAATTACAAAGAGCGAAAAAAGTGTATAATTATTTTGAAATACTTCCTTTCTGTAATATATTCAGAGTCAAAGGTCAATGATGCCTTCCTTATTACAAAATACATTTGGATATGCTTAAAGAAGTACTTTTGTCTATAGAAAGGATCTCTGTTGAGTTTGATAACAAAAAGCATTTTATTTTTGACATTCATTGAAAATTCTCTACTATGGAAGTTGACAGAGCATAATGTAAATGTTGATAATGAATTGGCCAGAATTATTTCTAAAAACTATAAGGAACTCGAAAACTATTGTGCATGCTAACGAAACTCGATGCTCTATTCTATAGTACCCTAAATAACTCGTACAACCCCTATAGAAGATCGTCGTCGTCATATAGAAGCATGCAATGCTACTGTAGCGTGCGACAAGCTGGTGAGCCAGAGACTCATATCCTCACCTATCAGAATGCAACTCATTTGCATGGTTCACGGGCAGTCGTGGTCGCTTGCTATCAAGCGACCTAACTTTTTTTATGTAATAGACCCATTTTCTAAAGTTTTAATTTACCATTAATATGCTATGAAATAAATTGTGATTCGGAAAGAAAACTATGATAATCTCAACGATAGTTTTCTAGCCGAATCAATCTTTATACAAACCAAAATATTCCTATAAGATGGTTTGAATTAATAAAAAAATAGTGGACTGTGTTGTTAACTTATGCGGGTTTTGTTACCTGAGTTCAAGGATCGTGTGTGTATTTGTTGTCGTTTTTTTGTAGATACTTCGTGAACAGCTGATCGACGACGCATTAAGAATCCGAAATCGACAAATTCTTGGGTGTCTACAACCGATTTCATAACAAGTGGGAAGTAATCGCAAAAGTAAAGGTGTGTAGGCATATCTATTAATATCCATAATTACAATTTTAAATCTAACAACTAACAAAGAAATTTGATTAAAAAAAAATTCTAAATTTATGGTAAGTGGTACTCATATACGATTTTAATGAAATGAAATACTTATTTTCCACTTGTAGCTAATATAGGTTTTTAATAAGAAAGACATGATCAGCACAATTCGGCAAATTTGTGTGTTATGTATTTATGATTAAAAGTCGATATAGTTATTAATGTTTTTAGTATCGTAGTAGTTTCATGTGTAATGCTAATGACTAAAGGTACATTACATTGCACAAATGATGTAACAATTAATTAATTGATATCGATTAGAAAAGCATTAAATTTATTATAATTAATAATTGAGTTAAGATATTTATACATACATATAAAGTTAATTGTATGCAAAGTACGTTAATAATAGTTTATTTAAAAATTCTTATTTATAATATCTTAGTATGAACAATTTCAATTGGGAAATGTTAAAGATATTGGTTCCTTGAAATTAATTTTAAATTACCACAGATAAGAAAAAGTTAATAACTCTTTGCCAGATCTTGTAGTTTTACTCTATCTGGAACCGGAGGTTTAGTTGTATATGGTTCAACTATTGTTTTGCTATCAATAATAATAGCTTGCGGCTAAATATTACACGTGACTTAAAACCTTCTGATGAAAGTTATGTTTATATTTAATAACTTATTAAACAAACCAAAACTAATAATTTAGTTTATAATGTTCGAACGTGCTCTACATATTTTTATTGGTATAACAAACGTGATTAATAACAGAACGTGATTTTTCTTTAAAATATTTAAGTGTTGCGGAATAAAACGAATAATGGCCTTTAACATTATGAAAGTTATCGTCGTCACATGGTGAAACAAATGAAATACTTAAATTGAAAGTAATTTCTATGTTCAAATTAAATTATATAAATTTTCAATGTCGAGCATCTAAAGCACATAATCAACATACAATATTTTCAATATTATAATTTTTATAAATATGACGTATGAGAATTCTATCTCTTAGCTAGTGGTGATGTAGAGTTTTATAGCAAGCGTGCAAAATGGGAATTACAATAAAACAATAAGCTGGTATTCGACTAAATATTTTAATGATAATAAATAATAATGTACGTTGCGTGTTCTAATTATTCAATTTATGCGTAGATGTAACGAGGCCGCTTTAATAGTGTTGCATAAGTGGGGTGCATCTGCTTGACATTTGAATTGACCCAAAATCCGAATAGAAACTGTGTCACGTATTAGCCGGCAAGCGAATACAGGCTCGCGGGCCTAAGTCGACGTCGCTCGCGGTGCGTTGTGCAATCCCGTTAGCACTCCTTCACTCCACGTGCAAACCAAGCCGGCGCGTCTCAATGTCGTCCGTGGGCGGCTCTCTGAAAATAGCGAGCCCACCCGAACAAAAGCCACGGCTTGCAACACGAATATTTCCGAACGAATCTACACCGGCTTGCATCCACTCGCAGGGTCTGTAATAAACTTTCTCGCTCCCACAAACAGCTGAGTATCAAAACAAAGAAGCGAGACGGGCGGTCGCCGCTCCCGCTCGCCGGCCGGCCGGTGTCGCTCGCACGCACGCCAGTTCTCGTTTGAACCGTGTCTATTGAGGTTGTCTGTTACGAGCTTGCGTGCAAAGTTTACTGCCGCGGAAGGATTTTCCTTTGTCCCGATCCACACGGATCCTGCCTTCATATTATGAGTCCGCGTGAGAGCTGTCAACACTCTCGGCCTATTGAGGTGCCGGATCGTGTAAAACGTACAGAATCGCGACGAAGTTCTTACAATTTACCAAAATTTTGTGACGGTTACCCTGCGAAACGCGTACGCCGGGCAATTTGAAATACTTGAGTGAAATTTTCATAAAGTCAGTGTGGACCATCATCAGACTTCGTGAAGTGTTATTTGAAGAGAGTTTTTTGAACTTAGCAACAATGTCGACCGGTAAACGACTCGCAAAGCGCTCTATCATTGGTACGCGAGTAGCTGCTCTCGGTGATGATGGACTATACTATTCGGGAATGATTCAGGCAGTGAAAACGCCAGCGCCTTTCCCTGAAAACAATAACTGTATCAACTTGACCCCCAACACCAGATATACAGTTCGCTTTGACGGTGGAAAACTAACCAGAGAATACAGAGATGCGGAGCTCATTGGTCCTGGATTTCGAGGCTTGACTGGTGTGCGTCTAAAGCCTGGCCAACGCGTTTTCCTCACATACAACGGACGTGAAGTCCGTGCTGATGTGCTGGAACACGATCATGATACTGATGAACTCCGCGTTCAGGTGCACGCACCTGCAGCCGAGGTGAGTTCCAACATTATGCGATAAAAATATCATTAATATAATTTTAAATTCAAAGAAAATTTTCACGGCTGTTTAATTCACAATTTCAAGTCTTTACTTAAAAACTCTACTTAGATACCTTAAAGAAAAGACATCAACGGCATCCCAGAACATCAATTTCAAGCTATAGGGAATAGTTAATAATTTTTGTAATTAGTTTGAATGTCATGAAATTTAATTAATTAGCTTCAGTGACGTTGACATCATAACATTGTACGTAGACAAAGGTTTAATGTGAGGCGGGGGCGGGAGCGGGCGCGCGTGCAGAGCTATTGACCTCGCTTGCACGTGGGGCAATATGCACGCAGCCTATATATTGTATGCACCCGTTCAACATTTCGGCAGCCAAACGAAATACTGTCTTTTGACCCCATCTGAAAATTAATAAAATTAAAACGACACTGTTCCTTAATTTTCTAGACAGAAGTGAGTGTTTGTTACACTCGTCATTAAATCTTTTATCATTTACTAAAGCGAATATTTAATTCATACTGCGGAATATCATTATATAGTATCAACAACGCATAAGCCCACTATCTAGTAGCTCTTCTACGCATCACACAGCCGAGATTATTCTAGTAAAGTCAACCTGTTGTTGCAGATCTAGCGCAACCGGTAAATAATTCCCATCAATTCAAACGCACAATGTTGTAATGTTACGATCGCAGAAATATATTGTTCGTTTCCAACATCATATCAAGTTTCAGTAATCCAATTATCTAATAAATAGCCTCGTAGTAAGCAAGAGACATATAAACATGTTTTTATTGCTGAGATCTATTAGTTATAGTACAATGCGTCACGAACGTATCGTGTTTACCAACAAGTATGATATAATAAGTTCGTCACATTCGACACGTCGCGGCTGTGAAATCAGAAAGGCTTTCCCCAAAAAAATATTTTGACAGTATTATAATAGAGATAATTTGTTCAAATCATATTATCAGCATGAGCCAATAGAGAGCACACATCATTAAAATGGTAACGTTTGATTAGATATCATTGCATGTAACTTGCGCATTCACACGTGTAGTAATATTACTCAGATAAGATTAATTAAAGTTGCCACATTGCTTGCAAGTATATCACGTTCTGATCGATTAGTGTTTCATTTGTTCCTTCTATAAAAACGTACAGAAATGTTAGGCTAAAAGTACGTAATAGTTATTTTTTTTAATTTAAGAATGCTCGTGCACGAAATAGGCCGCGCATTACACCGTTAACGCTACGCACCAAGATGGAATTTCAATTTCTCCTGCGTGACGCGACATCAGCCGGATTGAATTAACGTAGCCGATCGCCACGCGTGTGTGTATTTGTATATCATATACACTAACGGTCTTTATAATTAGTACGATCGCGTTAAATGAAAGTAGACTGATCATTACTGCATAATAACATTTTTAATCGGTTTTAATTTATATTTTGTAATTGAACGATACTGCAGTAATTTTTTTAAGATGTAAATTTATTGTTTTTGATGCTCTTGTGTAGTCGTATAATGGTGCCCTGAAACATAAACATCTACATACGTTATCACAAGCGCTAATGACATTAACCACAATTTGTATGTAATTACTCGTTTAAACAAAATGACAGATAAAAAATTACGGTTTTTATCGACCACAATATTTAAAGGAAGCAAAAAGTAAACTTTATTTCCAAGTTATACATATTTGTTGAATTAATAAAACTGGTTTAAGCTTATTAAATATCAAGGATACGCGAAGTACTTACTTTGATGTGTTCTCATATTCATTTTCTAAAAAAACGAAACGAATTACTAAATGTTATTTGTTTAATTGTAGTATCGTAATTTTCACGCGAAGTTGTCTGAAAGACGCGTGCGTAAACAGCGTCGCGTAGTGCTGACGTCTACATTCATGTGACGCGCAGTCACCGCACTTGTTGACAACAATTTAAAGTAATTTTGATAACGACCTTACTTCACCATTGCACTCACCTCTAGTTCAGTGTCATTAGCACTTTGAATTCTACCCGTGACTTTATTTCATTAAGGCATTATTTCAAAGTTATGGAAAGTGTATACGAATGCCACATATTTGTTATCTTACGAGCTCTGTGAATAACAAAAGTGAATTGCGCGGAAGTCTTAATGCCTTCGTTGTTTACATTTGAGCGCTGCGATGTAGATAAAAGTGGCGTAGTTTCATTATACTCAGATATAATAATTGTGTACGTCAATACAACATAATGAAATTGACGATAATCATATCATTTGCGTAAAACAAAGTGAGATGTTAACACAATAACAGGCTATAAATATTTCACGAAACAATAATGTGTTGTACCTAAATATCAACATCATAGACATAACAAATTAATTAAAATACCCTCATAATAAAACACAAAAGGAAATAGTTATCGGTGTGACGTGGTATTCCCCGGTACCGCTGCGCGTCACATGTTATTTACACCGTTTCACTGGCAAATCCACTCCGCACGCTACACGGAATCAGCTATATCGAAATTGCTCTGACTCACAGCACGGCTATACGTAAACAGGCCATGTTTTTACAGCATTCATTATACTATCGAAAAACGTCGAACGCATTCTATATACACCTTTACCATAATACTTTTATAAACAAACCTTTTTTAAACCTATTATGTATTGTACCTTTGAAAAGCACTAAATATTTGTTCGACATCTAGCGTAAATAACAAAAAAGTTAATGCAAGACGAGTGTTCGCTGTGAAATAAGGTCACCGGCAGGCCCGGAACAGTGTAACGGTATTGGTTACAAAATCGCGTCAAGAATTATTTTCACGTGCACGCGGCGCCGGCCGTGCAGACCGTTAGTTGGTGGCGTCGTTACCGCAGCTAGCCTCTGTCGACATCATCTTTATTAAGCGAAACAACTCGCGTTTAAGCTCCAATTTTAATGTAATCGACAATCGACATAAAATTGTGGTTGTTGATTATATGTCTATTAAGTATATTTTATTTTTGATTATTAACATCAATTCTCTAGTCACAATGCCTACAGTTTTTATTTAAATTACCGCTGTAATTTACAGAATAAGAAGATACGTTGACAGCTTCATATTAACTTGCAAATATATACATTACGTTTGAGGTAGGTCATTTAAAGTATTAGATTACTTCAAAGCGTTACGTAAAGAATAATCAACAGTGATTTCCCTACCTTAACAACCGGCTTGCCTTTCATTTGCTGAGATTGTAAACGGGGCAACATAATTCGCCGCGGCCAATCCCGCACTCGGCGTGAAAGTGCCGCTGACACCTGCGCTGACCGTGTACCGTTTCAGATTCACTTACTTTTACACAGCGATGTACTCTTACGACATACTTAGCACTCTAAACAATACCGTTAGAGTCAACTGTTCATCAAAAATCTATTATGCAATAAGTAGTTTCGATGTTAAGTCATGTCAGCAATTATATATCTAATTGGGACAGCAGAAACAACAACTGGTTCATTATCTCATTTATTTAACTTGTATTTAGGGTAGATATAATAAAATATAAATGTCGACTTTTCCTATGTATGTTTTTATTTATTTTACACATATTAAAATATTGCCTACTTACATAATATAACATATGAAATTATAACAATATTATTGTTTAATTAGTAGCTTTTTTATTTTATTGTCAGGGAAAACATTGTAAATCAATAGCGAATAATAAATATGATTTCCAGTTTTTTTCCACTCGAGTTGATATAATATTTCCATAAGCCGAAGACACTTACGCTCATGGCAAGTGTTGCGTGGAGTTATCGCGTGTGTGTTGTTAATTTCACTTAATATTTGTGAGAATTCTTTTTAGTTTCATCAAGAAATATAAATACACTTTTATTTATAGCTCAAATTCTTTAACTCTTTATATAAATGAGGACACTTCACACTATTATTATATTTTTCGTAGCAACGGAAATTTTAAATGCAGACTCGCCGACGACGTCCTTTAAATTTAGTAGGCCCCATTTTTCATTCATTTCGTAATCACTGTCTTACACCTTACAAGTACAAGTGATACTGTGGCTAAATAAATCAAGATAGATAAGATAGTATTGTTAGCTGGTTTGTCGGTGAGAAAACATTGTTGAGAGGCAGATAGAGCATCGGACCACAATCTCGGTCGCGAGCCGGATGTACTGGCGTACTCTACCGCAATAAAAAAAC
This sequence comes from Zerene cesonia, assembly GCF_012273895.1. Classification (NCBI taxonomy): domain Eukaryota; kingdom Metazoa; phylum Arthropoda; class Insecta; order Lepidoptera; family Pieridae; genus Zerene; species Zerene cesonia. The sequence continues at coordinate 5,967,001 of NC_052112.1, read as the reverse complement.
AATCATAATATGTGTAACTACGATGAATCCATTAATATGAATGTACCCATTATCCAATAGAGACTAAGATTTGAGTCACAGTGAATAAAAATAAAAAATGTACAAGAATCGTTACCAATTAATAAAAAAAACTAAGTGAGAGGACAATAGTTTAATGTTAAACAGCAGATACAAAAACATCAAACATTCAAATACCAACGTACTCATACGTTGTATAAAATAATAAATGTATTTGACCCACTTTTGCCGAAATAGCGAGATCATTTGCCATATAACGATGTCAGATGACCGTTGCAAATGTAGAGCGTTCTACGTCTAACTACTAAAGTATTATATTATCTGTGATACTACTTAGACATTGGCTTCAAGTTTCATTTTTATAGAATCTTGTGGAGAATATAACTAATAACACAATAATGGTATGTTGGCATTGATGTATTTAAAATGAAATTTGTTTCGATTAAGGTGTAACAATTATGTGTTTGTTTTACCTTTATTATTAGAAATTTAATGGTGTATTTTCGACAACGATGTAGTTGTCCTCCCACAGCCACAGCGAAGGCAAGGCCGGCCCTTTGTGGGTGACCTCATTGTGTTTGCCTTGGAATAGTTTCATGATTCACTTATCTAACTCTTGGCAAAATGAAGCAGTTATTGTACCTATCTGAAACATTTAAATGTTTATTCATTTACAATATAGTGTAAACACCATCCTCATATTTGGAAGACTACTATACGATATCGTAAAACTTGTTTGAATTAGATATGTGGCGTCAGCCGTGAATTCGTACACTGAGTCAGCGACGTAAAATAACTCGTTTTTAAATTTGGCTTAACAGTATTACACCAGTACCGTTATTGTGTGGGCGAATGTCATTATAGCCCAAAGAACTCTTAATGAAGTGAGGCTCTTATTACTTTCTACATATATACTACTGACTGTTACATATGTAACGTAACTTCACTAATGATTAAGATTGAATAATAAAAACAATAATAAGTAGGTACTAAACTGTGAAAGTACAGTCCGAAGGTAAAGGCAAAGGTTAAAAATGATTCACATAGCGACAGAATCATGGCTGAATACAGTGAAACGTCGGTGACGCAAGGTGACGTGAGGCCGCAAATACGTATCGCTGCACTATAGCCAAGTCTTTTTATGTACATGAAGATCAAGTTATAATTACAAGCTGCACGCGGCGTGCGCGGCGCGGGCCTCTCCGGCACGGTGACCCACTAACCTAGAAATAATGATATTGAACCGGCGACGTTAAGCCCGCATCAAAACCCGACCTCCACTTGCGTTTCCCTTTTTGGCAACACGAAAACTGCGCGCCACGACTTTTTGAAGGTTCTATTGTATTTATGCAAACCTTTAATTTCTACAAAGGATAAACAAAGCATGTATGTATATTTTTTTGAATTAGACCTTTGCTAAGCAGGGGCAATGGCAATTCCGGGTAAATTATTTTGTTTTTGTGGACAGCCAGAGAACCTGCCGTTCAAGCGTGTAATAGGTATAATAGCAGTGCGCATGCTGCGTAGGTATATGCGTTGAACAGGTTACCGAAGTCCGTTATCAACTAGTGTTCAGGGCGCGGTGGACTCGCTCCGTTTTTGGGTCAGGCTGGGTCACGACGCCTGCGTGATCAGCAACCGAGTCCATAAACGAATATAATACAGTTTCGATACATAGAATAGAGAGGGGACGACCATGCTCATAGTTATCCCAAGGTGAACGTTCACTTTTCTAAACCTTGCAAGTAAACGATTTGATTATGGCATCACATTACCGGGTGCCGTGTCGAAATAAAACTTCTTACATTCTTTAGAACATGCATCGTCAAATTACGTAATATAAAATGTACGACCATCATTCGCAGAATAAACTATTCGCTTCCTACAACCATTTCAAAAGAAAAACGCCTGTGACGTCACACTCACGTTGTGCCTACGCTTTCTCGCCTACGTATACTGTGACGTAGTGTCTGAAATTACAGAATTGACGTCACCGCATCGTTGATTATGAACAAAGCTAAAACAAATCAGTTTCAATCATTGAAGATGCGGATTACATAGTTCACTGTATATGTTCAATAATTGTTTCTTTATAAGGTTTTATACCAAACGAAATTCAATTTTATCAAGTGACCAGAAATAAAGTAGGGTATGTACTCAGCGTGTAGGATCTAGGTCGAAGCGACGATAGGATAGGGTCGTGACCCGTATCTGTGGCCGCGCCAACTAGGCCATCTTACTTCGTCCTGCATACTGCTGTTTGGATTGGGGTGACCTACAGAGTAGTATGTATTGGTGCACTATCTTTGTTGCTGCAATGTATTATTACACACCGTACTTCCTGATTTTATGACTCGAGAAAACGTAATCGTTCTGCTACCAATAAATGTTCGATAAATGGACAATATATACTACAATAATTGTAATTATAAATAAATGTTTTATTATTATTTTTAGTAAGTGCCATATTGGAATGAACTGATTCAGTGATATTTATAAGATCATCATTTAATTTTTAGTTTTATAGCATTGAAATGCTTTATAAATGAGAAATTTTGAAAGAATAGAAAAAATTTGATCA
>NC_052112.1:5927849-5963402 GCF_012273895.1 Zerene cesonia | reverse complement strand
ACTTGCTTCAGTTAATACAGGATTGAATTAATTGCTAACGCAATTTAGCGGGCCGCTAATGAAATGAGTATTTCAAGGAGAATGACTGTAATAAAAACGCTGGTTGCATTTTGACTTACATGAAATGTAGGTCGCAATTTTTGGGGCAAGGTTGTGTTGCAGCCGGGCAGAGCATTTGCGTGCTCGTTGCCATCGCATCCGTTTGCTTGCAGATTAGTATTCATTGATCATACAAGGCCGCGAGCTGCACTAGTCGATTGATCTAACAGTTAACATCCGATTAGATTAAATAATACTTCATAATCTATCCTTTACTAGATTTCTATTCCGCAGTATTACTTCACAACAGTCCATTATTAACTCTAGTAAAACTAGTAGTCTAATATTAAATCATTTTTTACAGACGCATTAAAACGTTATAATAAAAAATCGGAGATACGATAGAGCTGGTTATTAATAAAAAATTATTAAGAAAATAATAGATAACGTGAAAAGTTCCCAAATTTTATTATATTCTGTAACTTAAAATCTGCGATGCTACAGTTTAGTTAAAAAAACTGTTAGGTGCAGAACCATCATTCCGTCGGCTTATGGGCAAGTATTCGTTCAGTCGCGAGTCCCTAGTAAATAACTTATGCATGCATATAGCAACGTGACTGCGGCCTTATCGAATATTTAGAATTAATATCTACTACCTATCCTGACAAAATTTTATTTAAAGTAGATCGTTACTAGTGTAAATACATATTCGTCTTTCTTTTCTGTTAAAAAACTAAATTTACAATTCAATAATGTATTTTAATATAATTTATTGTTATCAAATATATTGATCAATGTCATTTATCAAAGAATCGCGGCTACCTGTTCTTGTGCTATCTTTTCAATAATACAAATTGATGTTATCGATTTAAGTGTAAGAGATTTTGCATTTTAAATTATTCTTTATTTATTATATTGTTGTATCCTAACTTCATCAAATTTTTATGAAGATTTTGTTTGTATTGTTATTTGATTCAACAAATGGGTGATTTCTTAACACGAAACATTTAAATGAATTGCGCACTTAGTAATCGTATCAGTTAATGTAGAATATTAACTTATGTTGATTATACCTACGCTGTTCCGTATTACGTAAGTCAACTCTTAATCATAATACATGTTTCTTGACATTGATACAAATATAAACAACAAAGAGAAACAAAAAAAAAGATTCCTGTTATCATATAAATATATCAATTGTTTTGTTGTAAATATTCATCAACGGAATGTTCAAAGTCGTCCATCGGTTGAAAACCCCTCTCCAAATGTTCATGGGCGGTGGTAGCGCTTACCATCAGGCAATCCACGAGCTCCATTGCCCACTATGACATAAAAAAGACTAACTTCACTGCCGACGATACTATAAAAAAAATAACCCACGGAGTTATCGAGTATCAAAGCCATAACAATAAATAAACAGAGTCAAAATGAGTACCTTCGTCGTTTTTGGGACGTCAGTTGAAAAGTTAAATAAACAAGACATAGTGAGATATAAATAAAATAAATCAGATCATTTACCACAGCTATATCGTATTAGAACAAAATAGTCAATACATACGTAGTGCTACGTCGCATAGTATGCTAGCCGCGAGCACCACGCAGCACGCACGTCACACGCATTCAGCCAATGACTCGTTAGACGCTACAGTCAATGCCACTTGTTCGCGATAACTTTCGCTTCTAACACAATGCCATTATAATTACGCCCACATACCGCATCTAATACTGATGGTTATTAATTATACAATCATCTAATCGACACATATTGTATTTAAAAGCGTATAATATTTGTATCATGCAATGTTTTCATTTTATTAAACTGCTTGAAAACAACGCAATCTCTAGAATTCTGTTTTTCATGAATGTCACTGTAATATCTAAGCATAATATGGCAATTTGTGTCAAAGAAACTTTATAAAAAATGTAAAAACCCCCGTCACGTAATTTGTTTCATGAAGCGGCAACGATATGCAATATAGCCGGTTGAACTTTCGCAAACCAGATTCCAGTTCTGCCGGGCCTACTGTATTTTAAATTGTTACTGTAACCTAATTAATTGCCTTCGGTATGACAAACATTTCTAGAAAATGTTTATTTAAAATCCAGTAAGTTAATATATTACGACCTAAAGATTAACCAGGAACAAGAAACTACACTGCGACATTCGCTGCTAATGACCATGAACCTCAATTATATTATATTTATAAACCTGATATTTTAAAGGTAATTACTGCCCACAACAATTATTGCTCAATGTTTATTTAAATGTACAAAATGCATTCCTGTACAAAACATGTAATACATAATATAAAAAAGCATCTAAAAATGCGTATCTATACATTAGTTTTAAATTCCTCCTCCTTAATTTGGTCATGAGCTCAATAATCTAATGCTATAATAATGACGCAGTATTAACAGTTATCGTGTCAAAGTCACTTGGTGACTTTCACTGGCATTTGCGAGCGGCCAAGTTTCGCCATCGGATCGAGCAATTGTGCAACGCTTGTCACTTTTTTACATAACGTACTCAAAGCGAATAGGTGGGGAGTGGGGGGGGACACGAAACTACAGCTGCGCAGCGCACGTTGGCTACCTGTTAACAACCGGATAAACTCTAAATCAGTTTTAGATCCGCTCTACTGTGTCCAAAATATCTTCCTACCTGCACATTTTTCATAATGACAAAAATAACATTTAACTTTAAATTGAATGCTTTAATAAAATAAATTGTGCAAAACAAAATTTTCAACTCTTAAGAAAACAACTGTTATGAAATGCAGGTCTCGAAAAGATGAGTTAACAACATACACGTTGTACCAAAAGACCGTGATTAGTAACTTTCAATCTTCCAAAATAATTGTAGTCGGACCACGCGTACAAAATCATTTAAAAAGTGAAAGTGCTGTGATCAAAGCCGACGTTCACTGCAATCGTAGATCCGGCTCTCATAAAAGGCGACTGTACAACCGCACGAATATGTACAGAATTAAAATTTTGCCACAGATTACATTCATTATTGCATTCCTTAATTTTTTAGATGTTAGAAGTAGGTATAACAAAGTAAAAGAGAAAGTGATTGTCAAATACGACAAAACTATTCTAGATAAGAATTTGGGCTAATGATTCTAAAGAGTTCATTTAAATCAATCGAGGTTAAACGTTATATTCAGCACTCCACTTAGCAGCGTCATTTAAATGTGAAGTTTAGTAACTTAGCACTATTTTTAGTCATTTATATTGCGAAATGGAAACGTTTTATGAAAATACGTCATTGATAAAATAATAATGCTAAGTCATTAGAAAATTGCATGTAAACCCCAATAAGAGGAAAATATGGATGCAATTATATGACGCATATAGAACTCACGTTAAATAACAAAGTGTTCTATCAATTATTACAACTCTCTGACGTATGAAAGAGACGTAGTTATAGAGGCCATAAACCAGTTCGCACACACGCGCACATTATCGTGTCAATTGTTCGATCTCGAAGAAGGAAGCACGAGACCAAAAACAAGCAATGTCAACGAGTTTATTTAATTGTATGTTTATTCCACATTTTAATCAATTCACTCGAATCACGGACGATTGCAAATATTTAATATTTGTATTATATGCGTCATTCGATCCAAATATGGTTTTCATTACACACATAACCTACCCATGTTAAAGAGTGAAAAACTGCCATTTAATTCTAACTATTCTACAAACAAGCATTCAAACGTCTTATTCAAAGTTGTTGGATTTTATTATATAAAATACTGTTTATGGTTTGTAATATATATTATCTATGATATGACTATGATATTATGTTTTTTAATAATAATTGACCTTGATGATAACTAGAATCTATGATTATTTGCAAGCTATAAACAACAGGCTATTCGAGTCATTGATTAAGCAAAGGTTGCATAAGAACAAAGTTTGTGACACGGAACGCATCTCGCTCCACTTCCAACTGCGCTAGGTCATGACGTCACGTCCAACTCGCTCGAAGGTCGCCAATATTGATCTCATACCTACACCCAGCTTGTTGCTAACTCTAGTTCATTACATAATAAAAAGGCAGATGACGTGAAATGTAAGGGCTTGGTCTGCAGATTATATGCTTATGTTAAAACCAGAGCAGTACACAAGTAAAAATCAAAATATTTTATACATTTATGTTTTAAAAACAACTGGAATCTAAATCTTAATATATTATTTATTTCAATTCAGGTGCCAATAGAGCTAAGAAAACGACTGGAGGAAGTCAGACTATTGGAGTCACGTAAATCCGCGAGGTTAGCTGATGTCGACACCGATTTTGCAAGACTAGCAGACATGGCTGGCGACCGGCGCCGCGCCTCTGCAACCATCGAAGTCCCAGCACATCATATGCAAGGGTTTGTAAACTTTGATTTTATAGAACCGTTAAAAAAAAATTTCCTACTTCTCTTAAAAACCATAAATTGAAAACAGTTTATGAATACCTACCATTTAATGCTATGATTTATACTCTACGCTTTTGTTGTATAGAATATACAACGTGCAATAAATATCCTACACAACTATATATACACACATATAACATTATTGACGTTAATTACTCATCTATTTCCTGTTCTAAGTTGCCCTTTAATCTCGGCCAATAGCGTCCACTTGGCAATCTAATACAAACATATTTTAAACGAAACGCTAACATTGTAAGTGATATCAGCTGGTACCACATACAGTTGGTGAGAATCATTAACAAAAATTTATTCCGATGTTATGTTGCCTTGGATTAGCGGCTCACCTCGTCGGTAACTGCGAGAAGGCCGATTCATTTCTATTGCAAACAAAGTAACCTTGCAATGTTTCCCTTATCTTCTTTTTCGCGTGTTTCGATCAATTATCATCTAGGTATCTCCACTACCTTTATTGCTAAAACGGAAGTGAAGGCTCTGAATTATTCAAAGAAAACAAAGAAGCAAAGAACACTTTGTCATACAGTGCATTCGACCTCGTATCGACGCTTGTATTATTTCTCATGCACCAGATACTGCTGTGTGTATTACAGGTACGTAGGTGTAATCGCTCACAATCGTGCATCGGTAGAGTGGAGGTGCGCGGCTAGTTGCGAAATCCGAATCAAGCACGTTAGAAACTAGATGGAAGTGTTAGCTTAGCGCGGAGTACGGGCGCGTCCTTGTCACACTTGCCTACATTCTACAGTTACCTCCCGCAACCCACACCCCTCCTTCTATCACAGAGAGGGACAGACAATGCAACAATGAGAACGATTAAAAATTTCAACCGTAAAATTCCGGTGCGATAATTGTTATAAATAAATATACTACCAAAATAATCACAGACTGTAATAACGTATACAGGGAATTGCAGAATTATTGAGCAGTTTACTGTTACTTGATATACATAAAGAACCGGAACAAACGGCTTTAAATGTCTGTCGCGACGTGACGCTCGTCCACGGCATAGTTTCACTTTTCATCATGCCGGTGAGAGGCGAGACCTCTACTTCTGAGACGAAATTTCACAACCGTTGCCGAAATAAAAAATAAATCAGATTACTGAGCAAGCTTGCAGAAATTGTGTGGCTTGCAGAAATTATTCTTGTTTTTTGTTAGCTTCCTAATTAGGTAAAAACTAATCTTTAAAGACATATATATGTTATTTTAAATTCTTAAAAGAAAACAGTCGACACATCAGAGTCATTTATTCATTATCATCATCAAATCAGGTATCAATCTTAATTCATGAATGCAACATACTGCAAAATATTAACAGAATTTTATAAAAGGTTTATTCACTACCTTCGCGACAGTAACGACTGACCAATTTTGATAAAATTTGCTTTTCATAAAAACTAAACCTTGTGACAACGCCAAATTTTACCCCACCTATAACTTTGTAGCGTTCATTTAAACAAAATTCAAAGATGGCGCCTCACTCGCGTCGTACCTACTTGGTGCGAACGCCATGACATAGTGACCCAGTTTCAAAATGGAACGCAACGACACACTAGGAAAGTGTGGTATGAACACACTAATGTACTCTTTGTTTTATTGATATTTTTTATTCAATTTATAAGAAGCGCTCCATGAGCATTTGAATAAATTTGTAATAATATTGATTTTTTACTTTAAACTTACATTTTGGAGATTATAAATACATAGCAATGAAAACCCACTCTAATTATTATTAGAAAATTTATTTGGAAAACAGATTCACACATCGACCTTGTTGTTAAGTAGCCTTAAGCTTTGTCAATATATGCAGCATTCCTAAACGTCCTAATGCAAGTAGCGTCCTTACTCGGCTAGTGGGCCAGTTGTACAACTCGCATTTTGATGTCGCAAGCCTGGGTTGTACTGTGAACAGCCATTTATCACGCCCTTCGTTCCAATTTAAATGTTGATCCTCGGCGTGATAAGCAATGTGCGAAACACGTTCATGATTTCCATCCTACCAGCATGAAATAAGTCTATTCGCACTACCATAGGATTTTCAGAGTTGTTAATATTAGACGTGGAAACATGCAATACTCTGTGAATGTCTAAAATGGTGTGTGAATAAATCTTAGCATACAGTTGTATGCAAATGTGCAATGAGTGATATTTGATTGTCATGGGCGGATGACACGGACAGTCTACGTATACCAGCGTTCGTTGTAGAAAGCATGATTAAGTTTTATATTAAAAAGATTTTGAACTTTGGTATAGATTTATTCGTAAAAATCTTATTCTTTGATAAATTCTAAATTAAAACAAGCCAATATTTCGAGAGCCTAAATTTTCTTACAAACTTAAGCATGTATATGCGCAACATCAAAAGAGAAGAAGCACAGCAAAGGAAAGGTAATGGAGTCACTTTCTCGTTGGGCACACGTTTGCTTTCGTTCGTGTTGTAAGCACCGTTATCTCATTTAGCAGGTGAAGGTATGCCGTTGACGTAGAGAAAGTGTTTAAAAATGTTGCATTCAATTATGCAAAAACCGTACGTACGTGTTTTAATAACGCATATAAAATAAAAGTGAGACGTACATAATTAGACTCGTATGAATGGAATTCAATACCATTCTTGATAAAGGTATTTGAAAATGTACGTATTATTCATGTATTAATAACTTTGTATACAAATATTTAATGATCGATTACTCATTGGGAGTATTCAACTTTGAGTTGACTTTCCAATGACCTACCTACAGGTGGAATAACCCCTTTTCTGGGAACAAAAAGTCTGGCGTGTAATTATGTAATTATTCTTCGAAACTGAACATTAAAGACAATTCGGAGACTGAAGTTTTTACACACTTCAATTTTAACAAATTACACTGAAGTAAAGTATGTACCTACTTATGAATTTAGACTGCACGTAAGTTATTTCAATTTACAACTAACTGTCCTGTTAAAATATGTTTAAATGAAACAATTAGCAACACAAAGCTAGTCTTTATTATTAAAGCTAGTAATACCATAGATAACCATAATATAACTAGACAGTATAAATATATCTTTATTGTCTAAAAAATGCCTACCTACAAATCGAGATATTGTAGTTACAAATAGGTATAGACTACTCAAATACGAATCAAGTCGATCTCTTCGTACTGGATAATATATAACAATGAATAAGTATATTGCATAAATAATCTAAAGCATAACGTGATTATTTAATCTCAATATATTAACGGGTAGAGGCAGTCTCAGATCATGACAAGTATTAATGTTTCTGCAATATTCAAGGTCGCTGTACCCTTTTGTGTCCGGACAATGTTTGTATTTATGATACATTGACAGTAATTACCACGGATTATTAATAAATAATTATTGTATTTCTTCCAATTTAAATATGTGCATTAACACCGAAAAAATATTTCATTTTAAATGAAAATTAATTTTCATCGTTAAAATACTTTATCATGTTTAACCTGCTGTCAAACTTATTGCAAATTAAAATTAAAATTATTAGTGAACTTTTTCCTATTGTGCAATTATAATGAATCTATAATGTGTATCTGATTTAGTAATTTCATTAAAAGTCAGTGTTTCATTCATTAACGTAACGCGAAGCATATCGCATTTGGTATATTTACTTTTTGTGGAGCAAAAAACGCATCATGACCTAACACAACTAGCACCTATTTGTGGCGGTAAATGATATCATACCCGAACTAGCTTTTGTATTGTACCTATTTTTTGCAGACTAAAATTTCTGATTGAGATTTTTTTTTACATATTTTAATAGTTTTCATTCTACCTTTTTTACAATAATGATTCATTTAGCTTAGACAGGATAATCATCAATCAATCATAACGAAACAGCAAGCATATTGATATTCGATAAGCATTTTGCTTTCAAGTGCTAAATTTGGTGAGCGTAGGAAAAACGATTGGCGATAAGCAAGAATATTTATACATTTATTGACTGTAGCGTAAAAATCCGCCACACGTGTTTAATAACTATAAATTTGATATATTCGATATGGCTACATTATATAAGTAACCATAACAGTACGTATCCTATAGTTTGTAGTGCATACAATTCTATAAGTCTAAGAATATGTATAAACATATTTTTCTACACTTTAAAATTCTCTACGAATTAAAATGTATAAAATTATATTGAACTAAACGTATTTTCACGTCGTTACAGGTTATGTAAGCAACGTATTATAATAAGTTTAATGAAAGCCGGCATATCGGCAGCGCAGCAACAAGCAGCAAGGTCGCTCTCAATGTTACGTGTGCGGCGTGCGGCGTGCGGCGTGTATTGCCCACTCCGCACTCCGCACTCCGCACTATGTCATACGTCACAATCGCCAAGTAGAAGTAAACATTATTCGTATGTGCTCAGCTGCCGGCCGGCAACCGGCGACCGGCTTCGTGATACTATTAAAAATTTAATCGATTTACATAAGTTACAAGAAACCTTGGCTCACGAGGTCACTTGTTTAAATATATTTTGATATTTCTCAAGTCGTCATACGTCATCTCATTTTTGTTATCTAGCTAAACACATTTAGTTACCTAATTTATTCATCAGTCACGATTCACGTGCTAACATTTTGCTACGGTATTTTTTAAATATCAATTACGCATTTATCTGCAAAACACCCGTGTCTGACGTTTCGATGTCGTTCCATTATATATAAAACATCATAATTATTTATTGTGTATGCGAGAAGGTCGCAAACATATTTTTTCTATTTCTATCAGGGACATTTCACAACATGTAGAGATATAAGGGACGTTACATCACCGCTATTTTTATAAAGAATGCGTTCAGTTGGCGAGCAGAGAATCTTTAGCAGCGTGGTTAACTAAAAATGTTTCCTACAATTTACACGAAAATTTCTGGAATCATACTGAATTTCAAAAAGAATTCAATAGAAGACCTGAGAATTTCATACAGAATTCAATAGAAGAAGATGAGATGTTTGAGTCTTAAATAATTTTTAATTAACCAAAATTATTGTCATTTGATAATTTGATAATTTAGCGTTCTCAGTTTTAATCAATAATAATCATAAAGCAGCAGATCGGATAGCGAGTAGCGACCTGTGGAAGGTCGTGCCCGCACGGGGTGAACACACCTTGTATCTGGGGTTCACTCAGCTCGACAGGCTACGCATAATTTTTTAGATGCGCCTAAATAGCAAAACAAATTACATCCTGCAGCGAAAAATGTATAAATAAATTGTAACATTTGTCCAAAGTGCTAACGACAATTAAACAATTGCAAAATATATGATTCTCCTAATAAAAATAAAACAACTTTACTTACAGGCTCACCTTTATAAATAAAAAACAGCTTTCAGCTTCTACGGTCAGTGTTCTCAAGATAGAGTCAATGTACCTAGCTAAGACGGTTGTGTGGAGGACGTCTATTCATACTACGTATTATTTGATATCCCGAGCCTATTGATAATATATTAATTCGATCACCGGACTGATTGAGGCATTGTGTAACGAAGAATAAATGTGGTATTATATATTCAGTTTACATTTAATAGTTGACACCTATGTTTGTTAATAAAAAAACAAAACCACGCACCCAATCCACACTCTCAAATTATATAATAATATTTTTAATCGTTCACGCTACGAATAATCATTGTTTTTGTTAAAAGACAAATTAATGCAATTGCACTTTTATCTTATCGGACAAACAAAGGTAAAACATAAAGGTTATCAATATACGGCAAACAGTGTAGTTTACGTGCATAATGCATTGAATGATAAAAAAGATTACTTATTATAGAAATTTCTTGACCTATCCTAGTGTCAAAGTCTAACGAACTCTAGTTTGGAAAAGGCGGGGTGAGCGGCCAGACGTGGCGGGATCATAGGACTCGTCCTTACGCAACTTTCCCAAATACCTAATCCGCCCAGACTGAGTTCAATCTGTAATTGAACTGATGAACTTTTCGCGTCCATAGTTCATCGAACTATCAAGAATGATCTACTAACAAATATTTGATTTTCATTCATTATATTTCATTGCTAGAACCGTTTATTGCATTATCGTTATTACATTTAATTCGTATTAATTTTCTGTTTAATGTTGTTTGAGGCATTTAAGTAATCCTTAATTGTGTTAGTGCTCATTTATATTTTATTTGTATTTTTTACAGATCTCGCAAACGCGGGCCAAGCAGTTCCTACGACTTGGGCTACGGCGAACGCGACGATCAAATGAACGAATGCAACGCGGCACTCGTGCTTATGTCCTTAAGCTGCTCTCCAAATTCACCCAGGCCAAGTACGAAATATTTTTTGAAAAATCTGTTAAAATATTGCCTAAAATTGTTTAGAACTCCATAATACATTTGTTGGTTTCATTACGAAATCTACCTAAAACCATTGATTAACTTATTACGCAAGCTTGATCGTGCTACGTCGTCTACGTTGTAACTCAATTTGACTTATAGCAGCAATGTTATATAACTAATAATACCTGCTAAGTCACACTCGTAGCTTTCCACTTTCCCATCTAGCAAGCAAATTGCAGATTGTCTTCCATGAATGTTCTAGACGCGAGCTATCTCAACGGCGCTATGCTTACCGTTTGTATATAAATATATACATGTGAGAGAAATGTTTAATTTAACTTAGTTTTATGTAAAATCTACAAAACGATGATATCGTCTAGACTGCAGTCTAGACATAGTCTAGACAGGTATTCGACACAGCAGTGCTCTAGCGTTTCGAGATCTAACCAAATTGCTACTTCTATTCTTCTACTCATCGCCATTATTGAACAACCGACCCAATATAAGCTATGAAGTACTTCTTTTTAAATTTGAAATCAAAGAACTCTGGAAGATATTATGTTTTTTCTTCTTTGAACAACGAGTATAAGTAAAAATACGGATGGATATAAGAGTCATAAGCTAACTGTGTACGTAACACAGTAACATAGTTAATCATATTAACAGCAAATTATATTAATTCGAATCGTAAAAGTTTACGATTCATCTTCTTTTCTGTTGTAATGAACAAGTATGTATGCCGCGAGAAAATGAACGGGCTTTCGAGTGAAAGTGGGCAGCTATACTTCCGTTTTATACTTACATTTCTATTGATACTAGTACAAGTCCACGTGATACTATTGTTAAGTTGGTATATTCCTTGAATGTTACAATCTCCTCTGAAATAAATTAGGTTAAGAGTGCACTATAACCTTCTCAGGTGCGTGGGGAGGCCGCTCTTCAGTCTCTCCTGGTGCAAGCAGCAGTTCTGGGTCTTCATGGCGCTCCGGCACTCCTTCCCCACCGCCTGTTTCATCCTCTTTCAGCGATGAAGGTATTGCCATGGATTATGAAGATCATCATCCACGTAAGAGGAGGGTAAGTAAATATTTTTTATTTACTTTTAAAATAGTACTTAGTATATCATTAGTGAATGACGTCGACATCCATCCGACTTTCGTTTAAAGTTTCTAGGCAGGAACGTGACCTAAGTTACATTTTATTTCCTTCCCAGGTTTCTGGATAACGCTGGTGGTGAATACGGGGACGAAAGACTAGTTTTCGTTTTAAATAAAAAACTGTAGTTTAATCGCAATCAAGGGTAAGAATGTCGTTACGTTAATGAAAAATGTGCAATATAAAGATGTAGGGGATATCTCTAAATATAATTTATTCACATGTTGAAACGTTTCGTATATTTTAAATTATTTTGGGTGAAATTAAACATCTTGTTTAATGTTTGGCCACCGTGTAACCAACTTCAATTAGACCGTGACACAAATCGTGCTCGCTTTCATATTATGTACTACCAAGTAAATATGAGCTCAAGTAAATTACATTGTTGACTTAGTTGGTACGCAACGAGTCATTGTTACCTTACGTTTTTGAATGCACTATTTTATACGTATTTGTAGCGAAGTTTCGCCTATTGAGGAACTACTCATTGCAATCCAAGTTATTATGACGCACAATTAATTGAATGACTAAGACCCGCAGATGCAAGTCTTTGTTCAATGTGTAGATATTAACCCCATTGTGTTGTATTTACGTAGCTTTGGAGCTGGTATTTCAAACAACGCAACTTTCACTGGCTAAACTGCAAGACACCTGTTCACCGTCGTTAGAGGCCATTATATCACAACTTTGAATAACGCTGCAATTCCTATTCCTTGTTTCGCAAACATAATGCTTCAAGTCAATTTACATGTAAAGCATATTAAGATTGTTTATGTATTTTAACTTGGTGATATTTTAAAAAGCATATACTCATTTCTTTCGTAAAAATTGGACACCTAACATAACCAAAACAAAAGTAAAAGTTATTCACACAGTTTATATGCATTAGCGAAAGTTAATAATATGACAATATGACCTCTTTTCGCGAGCTATTTTAACCTAGTGAGAAAAGATCTATCTACATTTTTAGAAAACGAATTATATAATTTATTCACAAACGTTCGTATATTAACATATTTTAGTGGTGTAATGAGAGGTGGTTTCATATATAAGTTGTAATAAGTGAATACAGATGAATATGGTATGAGTTTTAAAACGTAGGTAATGCGTACACATGTGAGTTTGCTCGTTACATAATAACGAAAGTATAATATTATGTATAATGATTAACGATACACGTGGACGGTTCAGTGTGTCGCACATACAATGTCAAGGTGCAGTACTGCGGTCGCGCATTATGCAATGCCATTGTAAACTTGTCATAAATACATTTATGTTGGCATCGTCACTGCAGTTGCACATTTTATCTAATCTCACTCACTTCACTATTCACATTTATGAATAATTCGGGGAAATTTCCATCCATATACATCTGTTCTGTATGAAATTCGTTTACTTTCTCTTGAATTTAACTACCGCACCATGAATTTAAATTATTACAGCTTAGGAAACAAAATGTCGCAGTAAGTGAATAACCGCAGATAACCTAACCTAACAAATAGAGAATGATCTTATATTCGAATTCAATAGAAAAATAAGAACAAAAATTTGCTGATAAACATTTCAACAAAACTTGCTTACTTGTGTAGTATGTAAACTGTTAGTAGTTACTCGTCTAAAATCTAGATAGATAGTCATTTTTTTAGCTATAAATAGTTTCGTTTCATTTTTTACCATACGTTTCAGCGTAAAACGATTTTTATCATAATAATAGTGTAATATTCAAAATTTATATATTACTCATTAAAACATTATTTATGAATTGTGTCGGAAAGTACGATAATATTTTGAATACAATATATCGATGTAAATTATTATGAATAAAAAAATTAGAATAAACGTGGTATTGTGTAGAAAAAGTTTTTTCTTGCATATTGATATAAAACTTTGGCAATTGCTTAGACATTGTATTCTATACATATCACAGCAGTCAACACGAACCATTCATGCATCCGTGACGTAATAGCAAAAAAAAACTATCCACGAGCAACAGTACGTACCAATTGGCGTGCATAACATTTCAATCCCACGCTCTACGCTAACCTTGTATCTACGCCAAAATACCGTGGGCGTACCGCTAGTCACAACTGCTCATCTCACTATTATCTACATCACTTACGTAACTACTATTTACACGAAACGACTGGTAGCCACAGTTTAAGTGAGCAATAAAACGATCATTATACATGAAGTATACATAATCTTTAATATCTACACTTTGGCCTTGTGAATACTATGCGATATCTACATTGCTGCGTAGCCAACTGTTACATTTATGTGTACCTAATAAAAAAATAAAATGATAAACTGTGATTGGACTAGGTTATTATTAAACTAAATAATATTATCAAAATACATTTTTGTGAAAGATAAACTGTAGTTTTCATTCTGTGCTAAAAATTTATACAATACTTAAATATAAAATAGACTTTCGTGGAAAACTTCGATATAGCACTTTCCTAGAAATGAATTAGCTTATCACGTTGAAATCATGTAAGGTCTATTGCGGTTTCCACTTATTGGTAAGGCTGAAACTATTACTGGTGAAAGAAGTAATGACAGTAGGTATGCCGAGACATGATGTCGCCAAATGAATAATCACATGATTCCTGGCAAATGCGCAATCATGATGGGTGAATCTGATGTGAATATTATTGAAAATTGTTCCTTAGAAATGCGATATTAGTGATTGCAAAAAGTAAGAAAATAAACTCTTCTCAACGTAAGGTTCGTTGACATTTTTATTACTACACATCTATGCCAACATTATATACGTTGAATAATGTTTTCTCTTAAGAGCTGAGTACCTACTGAACGAATCACAAAATTACAAATAATCAGATTGTCTAGTCTAGTCGCCTGTCGCTGAAATCATAGGAATATCAAGGAACTAGTTCGCCGTTTGCACACAAAAGGTGTAATACAAGAAGGGCAATCGTGCAGGCAATTGTGCGCTTGATGCATCATCTGATATCCGGTCTATACTTACCTGAGTATAATTTTTCTCGGTGTCAGTTCTCGGATTATCGGGCTGGGAGGTCACCGAACCCGCACACTGTCCGACACATGTGAAGTGAGAACCTGTTCTTGTGCACTATTTACCCCACACAACCACCACGAAACATTGCGTCAGCAAATAGCTAATCATTTTAATTGTGCAGTGTACTTGAAAATTGTATCAACATCCCTATATAGGAAATGCAAACAGTTTATATTGACTAGTTGTTACCATCTGTTTTGTATATATATTAATATGTTATTGTATATTATATGAGTGTAGGAGTGACGCCAGCTGGCAGACCTTGACTAAGGACACGGTTATTATAACCAAGCAAGACCTCGGTAATATTCTGCATACAACATAGTTTTCGCATTATGTTTAATACTTAAAATCAATACGAGTATTATCGTCTCAAATTAAGATGTCATCAACATAAATAAAGAACATTATTATATTGCAAGATAACGTATGTATTATAAAGCGATGAGAGAGAGAATTCGGACTCCGCCCGCCGATCTGACGTCGACTACAATAGTCAGTCGAGTTGCATCACGGCATGCTCGGACTGCACTGATTACATAATCAGCATTAACGCGCGCCTTTATGTCAGTTTCTTTATAAGTTATCATCAACCCGGAACTGTATTTTTACACATTTATCCAAGTTCACATCGAATACATTCATGTTCACAAAACAGGGTATGTTGTCTTCAAGCAGGTATATATTTACCTGAAATATCAAAATTGCCATTATTTTACTAGTATAACACATAAAACATTTAATTTTCAGTACTATTTTGCAAAACACAAATTTAGCTTGAAACATAACGATCTGCACAACCTTAACTTTTTAATAAGTATTACAACCTTCTGAGTAGCATTGCCTTGTACATAAGTGACAGATTTATAAAGAAATGTCCCTCCGTATACTACATACATATTATAAAGAAGGAAAGTAACAAATAATGCCCACTTCTGCCATGTTGAGGAAAGCACGGTTTGAAATACCAGCTGTAACACGTGTAACGTCGGAAGCGTAAAAAATCGATCACACCTCTAACACAGACCGTGATTTTAATATTTAAGATAAACTATATAAATACCGAATCTTGTGCAATTACTACGTATATTTTTTACACTTAAATAGACTATTATATAAAACACACGTAATAAAAAATACAACATAAATAAATATTGAGACGTTACGGCGCGGTACCATTATAGTCACTTAAATTATTATTAAAACTGTCGAAATCAGTCTTCCTATAAACGATAAACCCAAAGGACATACGTCAGCAATTCAATCTTCAAAGAAGTATCATAACACGAGGTCCAAAGCGACGACTACGTCAACAAAGTACGTGTTTTTTCGAAGGCCACCTTATCGTTGAGCAATGATAAAATAAACCAATTGTTATCTAGAGAGGTGGCGAACAACTTCCGCATGTGCTCACGGCCAAACTAATTATGCCAAGATAATTAGAATTACAAATCATCACAACGCAGCCTCCAAAGAATTTATTAAAGTACTTTAATAAATACATTTAACTACAGTTTGCGTAAAGTGATTAATGACATTATTTGAAGCGATTAATGAATTTTCAGAATAGGTACGTCATACATCAAATTAGTCCGCAAAACGTTCATTTTACACTTGCAAAAATCTTTCAGTTAAGGTAGTTCTTTTCATTGAGAATCTTGAATAATTTCCAAAAATATCTATGAGCACTAATTGTGGCATAATTTATAAATATCTCAGCGGTTATAATCATAATTTTACAACATCAACATCAGAAAAAGAACTATATCTAATCGTTCAATTTACTGATTGCGTGTTCAATGTTACGTCGGTGTTTCATATAATTGCAAAGAACATAACTTTGTCAATTTCCAATGTTTCAAAAATCGTTTTAATCAATCGGCTCTGAGGCCAAAAAACAAGGATTTAAGATGTCGCTTCAAGGTTGTATAACGTTGCATTGTGTATTATTTCAACAAGCAGCAGATAAAACCACGGCCTTCGCGGTCTATATTTAAAACGCGGAAGACATTGCGTAGAAGCGCGCGGATCATTCCCTGCTTGGAAGTTCGTATACAGTTAGAAGTGGAAATGGCAACTAGTCGTGTGCGAGATGCTGTTATTTATTTACACACACAAGTTGCGTTAGTTGCGTCAGCCAGACATTAATTCTATGTAGACACACATTCAAATATATGTGTTTGTTGAGCTATTAAATATTACTGGTAGTAATTTGCTTTACGTCGCTCTTTAAATATAATGGTCCCCTTGCCAGAAGCAAATTTCGTCTATCATTTCTTCCCGGTTGGACACTTGTACAATTGTTAAGATAAGCGTATTATTAAGCATGGTGACCGTCAGATGCAAATCCGTTAGTTAGTAGGTTGAAATGTGGCAACCTTCCAAGAACGTAAAAAATCAGTTATTTGAAGTCTCCGGCTTGAAAAGTTATAAAATTATAAGTTAACCTATTATCTGGAAGAAAATTAAAAATCAGCTGGTTGTCGGATGGTGGTTCTACGTTAGGCGGTCATACAATGATATCCATAGCTTACTTCTAAATTTCTTCAAAATATAGGATTTACTATAATCTGAAAATTTTTAAGCCGGAGGAAGTGCAGATAAAAAAAAATCCAAATATTTTAAGGTTCCTCTGCTCAATACACTAACTGCAGCTGATTATCACCATATTTTTTTTGCACACTATCTACCTACATATTTTGAAGTTACAAAATTGTGTTTAATTTATCGTTTTTTAATAAAGCTAAATGATTACGTCAACGAAAGAACACCAAATCAATGGAATGCTACATTTTAATAACACATTTTCTTATGTTTTCTTTATTTCAAGAATTTTCGTAAAATGATCAATATACTTTATCTACAAGTTTATAACAATAAACTTGATACACTCGATTCCAATAACATTATGCATTTCCTAAAAGCAATCATTTCAAGCAACTTGTCAAATAACTACATATTTATTGATCGAAAGAAGGTTGCTTTGCAGCGATGCGACCGTTGTAATAGCTTATATATATGTACCTACTATGAGATTGTTGTTGTGCAATCGAAAAATAGGTTACATCCATATGAGTGACCTAGATACGCCTATTGCATTAGTCCTTTGTGTCGACAGTATCATTAAAGCTGTGTTGTATAATATTCTATCAAATAATATTGAATTAAACCGTAATATTATTCATTTGAATACATAATACTTCAACCTTAAAGTCTTGTTTGGACACATTAATCCTTTGTTTTCTTTTTTTGACAATGAGTTAACTTAGAAATGACGTCGTATAGGTACGTACGAACTTCAGTTTTGTTGTCTTTCTGTCCCGCTCTTCGGGTCATCGCCCGACACACCACACAAGTCCCTCGTTCTAATAACCCTATACATATCGGTAGCTTGATGCAATATCGTTTTTGTGGTAACAATCATTGTTGTCCTAAACAAAAAACTCTAATAAAATATGAATAATAATTACCCAACTCTCTGTAAGTTGTAACATTATCCTTTTGTCCTTGACGTACAACATAAGACAACTCAACGCAGTAATGTCACGTGAGCAGTTGGTATATGAACATCGTATCGAAATTAAAGGATCGTTTTACTCATGATATTAATTCATGTGTCTTGAACATTTCACCAAAAAAATTGACATGCAACATTTTTACATGCTATCAAAACCCACCCACATCGGGTGGGTGTTTTAGAACTTGGACTGTTATATAGTTGTACGAAGCAAAAATATTAGGTTGGAATTATTCAATTTTATTCTATTTTTATCGTTGTTTCTAACAAAAGCTTTGTTAACTATAGCAGGTAGTTGGATAGACAGCCCGCTCCATTTTTTCTCGATATAAATGCACGTCGAGCAATGTCATCTCGTAGGTGGGGGCAATACGTTTTTTTAACCGGCATCGACAGGGCAATGACTCCAAGACCGGAGCACTGCCCGTTCTTGACAGTTCAAATGTTTACATCTCGAAGGATCACTTGCTTCTCACTTCTAATCGCGGCATAATTTGCTTCGATCAATTATATTTTTTTTAACAAGAAATTTTTCCACGGTGTCCTCCGATCAAGTGTTCATAATTATTGAGATATATATATAACAGCTATTCTGCTGAGATATTGCATATATTATGCATATTGTGTATTTTCTGGTTGTGTTTTATAGAATTGTTTAAAAAAAGTAATTTCGTATAAGGTTTCACACAAATCGAAAAATATCACAAGAGCTTATTTTCATCTCAGCATCGAGTGACACCAACGATCGCCGAAGGTCTTTATCCTAGAGGTTTTCGCCCGGAGGCCTTTGCCCGACCGTACACCGTATTATAAGAGCGGGTAAAAAAGGCTTTCTGATGTATATATAGCATAGCGGTGAGGCGTCAGCAAACTGTATAGGATGTGTATTCAATAGTTTGGCTAATCTATGAAACTGATGACATACTACTGAGGACATTTGATTCAACAAATAATTGAATCAAATGTCCTCAGTAGCTAAACCAAATGTAGTGGTGGTGAATACCATCGAGCGGCGGGAACAATGGATCGGCGAGTTCATCAGACCCGATAATGAGTAGTCCCGCGGGTTCAATAAACTCCCTATTTTGCAAGTAAAATAAGCATTATGCGATATCAAAATATATGTAACAACGAATTCCTCCGGTACACCATTCGTAATAAATTGCGTAGAATTAAACTCTTGAAGATTTGCCAAGTGTACGTGGTGACATTCACGGGATAATTGCTTTACATTGAAACGGATTTAGATCTGATAAGATATTTTCTCCTTTGGATTATTATGTGTTGGGGGGTGAGAGGTGTTAGCGTTGAGTTTAAAAAGTGAAACTGTAACATGTCGGAACCAGTCGAGGTCGGTGACCAGCAAGGCTTCTCAGCTCCGATTGGCGACTGCCCCGCTCCACTGATTCATCATCGCTACTTAGTACCACCTTAGCCGGCCCACACCAGCAACGCTGACTCATATGACGCACACAACCTTTTGTTGCTTCTTTTTTAACTGCTTGCTACTGTTTATTAATAAATTAATATACGAAATCAAAATCATAAAGTATATTTGAATAAATAATAATTATAACACATATTGATTGTGTTTCCAATTAATTAGAAAGGATAATAGATATAAAACGAATAATACGTTAATTAACAATCTTTATTTTGTTATGAACTACCATCTGTAAGCATAAGATGTGCATAATACATTTTTCTATCACCAAACACATTATGTACATTTATGTTTATGTTCAGTTTCACAGATCGTTGTAAAAAAACTGGAGGGTAACATGTTTGAGGGCCAGAGTGCGGCTAAACGGTCTATTTGGATTTTGATTAGTTACACGGATAAAGCCACATGTAGAAATTCAATTTAAATTAAAGTTTAGAAGAATAACGTTCAATTGTCTACGGAAGATACTATAGCGAATTTAAAATTACTGTAGGAGGACTAATGGTTTTCAAATAGTAGCTTTGCAACATTTTTAATAAAACACGTCAAATATCAGTCAGTGTTACATATCAGTTTATCCGGAATGTATGATATAATAAAAGCGTCTTTATTCATTACAGTTTTAGGTACCAAATCAGCTTTAAAAGTACTCGATTACATTTCATAATGTACGTATGCAATAAGAAGGAAGATAATCAAACATTAACATTCCACAGTGCATTGACCCGACGCATCTATTCCCCTCGACATGGGGTGCATTCCGCGAAATAATGCCTTAACTTAGTTTCGATTTTATATAGTTATGTTAATATGATGGATCAAGTGGAGAAAATGTAACAATTCCGGTCCCGGCTACAATCACATTAGAAATAAGCAGGAAAAGCATAGTTATAAACATAAATCGTGTTTCCTTGACAAATTTTCAAACACGTGCCATTGGTAAGCCGGTCTTGCCACGTGATCTTATTATTATCCTTTGTTAGACTCAACGCGTTTATAATTTCTGTATTTTGCTTATTGAAATAAATACAAATATAACAAGCGTTTACTTCATGATAATCTACATACACATCTACACATTTTGAATTAAATGTCATCCACCCATCCATTTAGCCCGTATACGTCAGATAACTCATTGTTGGATATAAGTCTACATAGGCCCACAATTGCATTTTATTAAAATGTAGAGGGAAATATGTGTTAAAGTGCAAAACAGTTGACCGCTTTAAGCAGGAAAATACCACTAAGCCGGTAAAACCACGTAAAACGCAGTGCGTTTGAAACATAAAGAGTCTTCCTCGTTGCTTGTACAGTTAGAACGAGATGACACCAAAACAGCTTATCTAGCCTCGATACACGAAGTAAATAAGCGGAAGGTCACTTGCGCGAGACATAAATATATTGCATCCATATGCTGAAAAGAGATGCAATGAAAACAAATCAATAAGTCATCTCGGCGTTTCTTCGTAGAAAGAGATGGCGCAACAACAAACCGGCATATTACCCGGCATGTATTACCGTTTTTACAAAACTTTAAACCTTACCGCCAAGGATAATGTTCTTATTTTGCGTTGTATTGGATTTTAGAATGACTTCATTGCTCCCAAATTTTGTTTTTTTTTTATCATTATTCAAATTTAACTATAACATTGTTTGTACTTTGTATTTTATGTAAATTCTTTTCGTGAGATGTATTATTTCATTATTGAATAACACATAAAAATACCAACAATTATTAGCGTACTGAATTTTATAAATTTTAAAAACTAAGAATCGCTTAAATATCTATTAAAACAAAATTAGGTTGCGTTTAAATTAAAAGTCTAAAATAAATTAATTTTAAGATATCATTCTTGAGTATACTCGTGTCTGCATCTCGGCCAACTCAAATTATATCATCACTGTATGCACGCTTATAGCTCCAATATACTGCATACATCCAACTGCAATCCTCAACACACATTTAAAAGTTCCGGCACGTGTAACTTGTAGCGATAGCACACAGCTGCATTTCTCGGGGACGCGACTCTACCTAGATATTATATAAAGCATTAGTTTAAAAGCCAATGTCTATTATGAATCTAAATGCATTTATCTGTAAGTGTAGTTCCCTTAGATATATTATGGAGCATTTAATTATATAATAATTACACGTGCTACCTTTTGAATTTTATTGTTTTTAACACTTTACGTTAGGTAGGTTCTAACTAAATCTAAATAATAATGCTTTTAACTATAATATTTCTTAAACGTAGACGTAACGGCATTATAAGTAGGTACATTGTCTTAACATTTTCATTCACTATGTATTACCTAGTTTCCAGGCTGGTTTATCGAGGGCTTAAAGTAGGTCAGTTGTGCATTAAGGGTTGGATCTTCCTAAACCAACAAGCATTATTTGATATTAAATATTATATTGTCAAGTTCCCAATTACTGATTAATAATTTAAACGTAAAAAGTTCACATACAAGTCAGTATTTTTACAGTAGAGAGGGTTTTGATTCGTTAATTTGAGTAATCGTTATTTCAATACGGTCACGTAGCATAAAGGGAACATTGTCCTCGGTCCTCGTTGTTGATTCATTCCCTTTGTCATACTTAAGGTGAAATGTAATAATGAATCATTATTTTTGGAATATTTCTCTGTTTGCTAAATAGTTTTTATTTAATGCTAAGACTATAAAAGATGAACGCAACCTTCGCATCCACCCTTGGCCGTGGTGGTACGTGACCTAGATCGACACCCCCGCTCTGCTACCTCATACCTCTGACCTAACCTACTTTTAAATGCATTTTATATAGCTTTAGCTACCCAGCATTGAACATGTAGCTTCAAGCGCCCAATTGGCGTCCCTGACATCTCACGACTCTGACGTCATATAGCTACCAAATTATAACAGCAGTCTGCACACAGATATATTATTTTCCTGGTAAAAAACAGTGCATTCAATGTTTTATTATAAATTCTAAATTCTTAAATTATATACATTTGGATTAGTGATTATTAAGACTGCTGTTTTAACATATATATCTAGACATGGGAAACGAAGCTATGTTATCAGATCATTTAACTATTACCTCTTGGAATTTGTCTTCATAAAACTGGACATGCAATATTGCGGGCGTGGCTCCGTGGAAATATTGCACAAGAGCGAGTGAATGAGGCATACGACATTAGCAAGGCCACGGCCTAGAGCTGTTTCTATGTGCTGGTTACCTTCATATAAACTACTGTTCATGTACACGTTATTTCCTACATATCTAAAAATTTATTTAAATAAATATTCATGACATTTTTCTTATTGGTTGCAGGTTAACAGCGTCGTGTTTGAATGTACTTGGAGAGGCTGTGGCTACATAACAAATACCTGCTTTTCAATTGAAGCTCACATCAGACAAACACATTTAGGGTATGTTTGATATACGTTCTAATTAAAACACAATCTTACCAGTCTTCTGTCCATGTCTTCATGACTTCAGTCAATTCTTACAATTTAGCACATTTTTTTAAATTTGTCTTTTTATACTTTAGTTATTACTCTGCTTATGGACCCGGAAGTAGCAAGGCTTTGTAACAAGGTTGATTGCTACAATAGTTACTACACAAGCCCTTTACATATTATACTGTGCCTCGACAAGGTAAGGTCGGTGTCAGCGCAGCTCTTACGCAACCCCACAATTGAACTTTTAAATTCTTACTTTGACATTGCTCTTCAGTCCTAAAAGTAAACGAATTATGTTAAAAACCCTAATTATACGTTTTAATTGTTATAGCAAGTAATCAACATAAAATAAATGAGATTATATTATGATTTTAGACCGAAGAAAGAAGGAGAAAGTGATCATGAAGAAGAATTCTATTATACTGAGCGGGAAGTGTCAGCTCCGGCGCCTCCGCCAACACTGTCCCACCGTGATATGTGCCGTCCACCGCACGAAGATCCTGATTATCAACGACAGATTGTTGGATCTTATAGGTATGTATGTAATTAAGCTTAAATAAGAATGTGTATGGTATACAGGCAGATATTATAAAAAAGAAAACATATCTAACTTTTAACTACAAACGACGAAAAGAAAATGAGGAAAGTAAAAGATTAAATGGATTCCACATACATACTTTCTTTACAAATGTAAAAAAAAATCTAATGCGACTAAAGATTTAATTTTACATTTTTCATGTGTTTGTTTCAGACAAGGTCTCTTATCAACTATGCAAAATATTTCAGCAAGGTCCATAAGCATTCCCGTTACGCATTCCTGGTCTAACTCACACTCACCGGTACGTATTTATGCATTAATTTGTACTTAGTTTGTATTATGTCCTTAGGCGAAATTAATAATTATTTTTTGCATTTTACAGAAACACATGAAGATATCAGGGACAAGTGGATCGCCAGGCAGTCCGGGCCGTAGACCTCGTTCTGACAACAAAAAGTGTCGAAAAGTGTACGGAATGGATCAACGGGATCAGTGGTGCACTCAATGCAAGTGGAAAAAGGCGTGCACGAGGTTCGGCGATTAGCAGTCCCACTCTGCTTTTCCAACCTGTGTTGTGCTCTACGTTAAGTAACCATTCTTCTGTTATGCAATGGATGCTTCGCTACTTGAGAATCGTTAATCGATGTATTTCCGTGGGAATTAATTCCGTGAACGATAAGATTAAGAGTGCAGAAAATAATATATTACTGATGATTTATTTTAAGAGATACATATGCGGAGTAATGTAATTATAACAATATTTTTAAATATCAACGGAGACATATTTTTTCTCTTCAAATGTGACTCGTATTTTGACTACAAAATGGACATTGCCCACGTATTTTTGTAGAGCAGTAGATTTGCCTTTAAACATACGAAATACGTGTGTCGCTCTCGGTCAGAGACTGTGAATATATAGTAATAAGTGTATAATAAGAATAAATGTAAAAGAAAATGAATATTTGCGTAGTGTGAAAACATTTGTCTTGATTACGCGTTGGTAGTACTTCAATCACGGAACTGTTAGAATTCCCAATTGTTACCAATAAACCGAAACAGCGTTGTAATTTATCTCCCTATTATACATTTCTGATACTTATATGTTTTGTTATACATTTGGGAAGTAAAAATTAACTATCGCTACTTTACAAAATGAAGACTAAATTTAATTGAGACTTTACGATAAAATTGATGTCATTATGTTTGACAAGTAACTAATTAAGGTTATTTTACAAATTAGTGTAACGTTTCGGATTATCTTCTTTAATATTTATGTTTTTATTTTTTTCACGTTGTTTATGTCAGTGAAATCCGTCCACGTTATCAAAGTGCGCTTTACTTAACAAATTTTTCACACTACGAAAATAAGGTATTTATAAGACGACTTGGTGTAATAGCATTCCAGTCGTAATATAGTTCAGTGATATTTATCATTGCCTATTTATATGCATTGACTGAATAATTAGATAATGAATATTATGAAGTAAGTTTTCTCAGGTTTGACTAAAAGACTACACAAATTTAGACTTAAAATTTTACAAACATATCTGTACGTATACCTGTTGGTCCTATCGATGAAGACAATACTCAACGGAGTTGCTCGCACGTTATCGTGCTCGAATGGACACTCGTTGGAATGGTTAATGTAGTAGAGGCGATGTGTAAAAACATTGAATGCACTGCAAAAATTTCACTGAACTCAAATACGCATTATGGCATGCCTGCATCTTTGCATTTGTTAAGTATCAATCTCGCAAAAGAGCTATAAATTTGAACAGTGCATTTTTTGTTTTTGGATTATGTAAATGATTCTAAAATGACGGTAATGATATTGATGACAAATGTCAGCATAAGCAGAACTACATACAATGATATGTTTACATCAACGATTATGGCGGGACTTTATATCTACATTTTACTGGGACTGGGAGTTCTGACTCACACCCGAAAGCGGTGGATCTATTGAAATAAAAAATAAGAGCTGATTAATAGAAATAACATGGAATATGGAATGGGGTCATTGACGAATTTGACGAAGGAAAATGTGTAAAAAGGGCTGCAGAATGAAGGAACAGGCAATTGCGAGTTGCAATATTAATTATTAAGTATTATTATGTATTTGTAAATAGATAAATTTATTGAAAATTATATAATTATGTTCTATACATTAAAAAGAAAGCAATGTTGGTACGTGTAAATATAAAATATTTATGTTTGTAGATAGGTATTGATAATGTTACTTAATGTGATTGTTAAACACTATAATTTTTATAGCAACACGATGTGCTATATTTATTTTAATACATATTAGGTAGTAACTACTATTTATAATGATTTTGATAAAATCGGTTCTTATACATTATGCGCGGTATGTCTATACCTTCCCTGGAGTTACCAAGATACATCGATAAATTTTATTTTTCTGCTATCAAATATTTTTATATTTAGTTTGTACAGTAGGTATTATTTCATCTAAACAATTGTGCCAATCACAAAGTTTGTAATATCAATATCGTAATCGTAAGTAAACCGCATACAACAAATGTTTCCATTTATTGAAGAGTATTCAATAATCAAATAGGTACTGTTGGTGCTTTTACAGTAATATCATAGAAAACGCACATTTGCGAAGAACTCGCGCTTAAGAGCTCTCGCTATTAAGAGCTTAAATGACTTGAAAGTTTAAATAATAATCAGTACTATTATTAATTAAATAATCTCAATATTGGAGATCGTGGTGAAATATAACTTAAATTCCTATTTAAAAGTCGTGTAGTAGAAAAAATCATGAAAAATTATAATAGTGATATTCATCAAGCTTCAACATTTCTTGCCAAACAAATAATAATTTCGGTTACATTTTTGTAGCCTCAGATGTGTAGCTAATTATTCTACATTAAGTACCTGCTATTTCTACCAAATATACCTACTCACAATTCATTTTGTTTGCTGTTTAATGGTTGTGATAAAATCATTGTTATGATAATATCGAAGATTTGTTTTCACACGGTAATCCGCGCTACATAAACCAAATGATCACTAGTAGGTTAAGGCGACAACTCAGCTAGCGTTTTAACAACTGCCATATTTTAAGGATATAGTTGTAACTGCGGTTAGTAAATATTATCTAATATAATTATAGTTTAAATATAATATTAAGTTTTGAAGTCATGATGTAGTATTTAATAATTTTAAGTACAATATTTTAATTGACTAACTTCCATTTATGCAATCCTCTTTTCTGTCATCTATTGTTGAATCGTCATATTTTTTGATATTCAAATCAAATCGAATTTTAAAACTAATCCATTATTTAAAAAAACTGAAAAGGGCTGGCATCATACATATACTTTGTTTCGTTTTACAATTTTCTATTAAAAAGAATGCCAGCGGGTGCTCGAGCTCGCTCAGCTTTTAAATAAACCGATCTCAACTATCATGAAGCTATTAGATTTATTTTTACACAAATAAAAATCCTATCCTTATTTTTCAAATTAGGCATAATTCAATTTTTATTATAAGTAAAGACAATGTTATTTTTACACATATTTATAATTTACGTACCTTTTAATTTATTTAGCCAAATTTGCTCAATGTTGTATACACTCGACACCAAAGTCATAATAAAAATAATATTTTTATCTAGCAGTACAAAGAAAACATAATAACATTGCGATTATATCTTCGTTTCGTACTTGCCGGCATTGGCGACTTGCGTTCACATTTTGTAATAAGAATTATAAAAACCTAATAACTTAAATATTCATAATCTTCTCTTTTGAGTTATTTTTATTAGGACAAATTCACGTACTTTACATGAACTGTAAAGCTTATGTTAAATACTTAGGCATGAACGCTAGTCCATACTAAGTCTTATTTCATGAAGGGCTAGAATGTTTACATATAATTTGATTGTAAAGAGTGTATTATTGTATTTATTTAAGGTTTGAACAGAATTTTTTACTTAGATGTAGTATCATGATATTAAACCGTCTACATAGCAATGATTTATAAGATATTCTTATTACTATTATTTAATTTTAGCGGTGAAAAGCCTCGACTTCGTACTTAGTTTATTAAAAATTTTGTAGCGTTGCGTCGTAATTATTTTGTATAACATACTATTTATATTTCAGTCATTGTTTGAATATACATAATATATTAACGCAATGTTTAAATTTAATATATTGTTATGCTATAATACCATTGTAGTGCTTGTTATGTTTGTAATTACTATGGAATTTGTGTTATTTGTTTTTACGCTTTTTCTACTTTTATCTTCCTAACTCCGAAATTCCAGATGACTTCTTATAATTCATACTTTTACCTTACACTCTATTTTCACATATTTCCTAATACTATCTTGGAACTTGGAACTTTGCATGTAAATATGTAAATCATCCATTTATTTTATTATTAAATAAAATATTGCCTACTTGTTTCACAGTGTTAAAAAGATACTATGCAAATTGAATTAAATAAGGGAAGCTGTGTCATCTTGTACATTTCATATCTATCTATATATCTAATACTTTTGGTAAAATTTTAAAAATGTATGTAATTAAGATTCGCATTACGTTTTTTTCATAGAAATTAAAAATAGTTTTAGACATATATCGTATTGATATGAAATTTTCCTTAGTTATATTATATACCTAATGAACATTTGAATTTTCCTTAATTCGATATATTATGTACAACTGTAATTAGTGACTGTATACTTGATTTACGAACAAAAATTCCAAATGTGTATAGTGGGCAATAGAATTTTTTGAAAATATGTCTCCTGTTTGTAAGTAAAGTTTAGTGGTTTTATCATATTTATGGACAGAAGGACCGTTCGCATATCCACAGTTTAGAGAATATAATAAATGAACTTGCAAATGTACGCGCTACACTGTGTGATTTTACGTACATGGATATTATGTTTAGTATTAAAATTTTTATTTAATTAGACAATACTCTGTTGCTGTTTATATTTTTCTATCACAAATAATTATCTAATACTTCTTTTCTTCATGTAATGGTCTTGATTAGTTAATCTTTTATGAAATTATTTCATATTGGCAAGTTTGCCATTGACACGATAAATGGAGCATTTTATGTGGAAGATGTGTCGAGTTTCGGTGTTCAAATACACTACCTAACTATAAATACAGAACTAAGCATGTTTATCAAGCAGAATAATGTAACAACATAATAAACAAAGAAATTTATTTCATTACAACCATATTTTCTACTCGCATGGAATGCTTCATATAGGTATTATAATATTTTACGATGGTTACCAATAGATTTAAGAATATAAATTGTTTGATCAATGATGAATATTATTATGTATCTATTACTGTTTATTGTATTAATTTTCGCTCGGATAAGTAGACATATTTCCATAATAATTATTGTCAATATCACAGCAGTTTTTACCGACACTGTCAGCACGACTAGACCCAATAAAAATAAACAACAACGTTTTGCCACATTTTTTTATTATAAAAGAGAATCATGCAGTAAATAATATGTTGAAATTAAATAAGGGAAGGTAGAAACTAGCTGGCAGTTCTATCTACTGTGATATTAATAATCTATTTATTAATCTTTTAGATTATTATTTATAACTTTACAATGTTGAATATGATCGTGTGTTATATTTTACAGAATGAATATTAGTATTAGGTAATGTTATATCGTACCTATTGCGAAGGTCCATAATGTGTTCCAAAAATAATTGATTTTATAAAAGGTTAGATGTAAAAAAAAAATGTAATGTTCTGTTAAGTATTCGTACCTAAATTGTATATGATATGGTAAAGAGAGAGTGTACATCTACACATCGAAATTGTTGACATCACAGTCTTATAAACACAATAGACTTTCGTTAATGAAAACAGAATAACAAGCTCTCTATAATGTATATTATTGTGTATAGTTACTGCATTTTGATCCGAATCAATTCTCTGTGAAACATTGTGTCCACTCATAACTTATCATTGTTTCACAATTGCTGTGAGAATTCGTGAATAAATGAATTTATGTTTTTTTTTTAATATTACTGTATGTAGACTTTTGTCTGGTTTATTATACCTCAATAAGTTTAGAATGAATGTATGTCTTGAGAAATATATAAAGATTCAATTATTGGTACTTTGTTGCATTATTTTTCAACCTCATAATTTTAAAACGCCCATAAATGATAATTATTAGTGAAAAAATGTGAACAACATTTTGTACCTATAATTTAATTTAAATTTTTATTTCAAGAAATATTGTGTGAAAATAGATCTTGTAATTTATGGATTATCAAAAGTATGTTACAATTTGTATATATAAAAAATATATAAACTTTAGATAATAAAAAAACGTGTTTCAATTCAGAAAAAAAGAACAACTTACCTACGCCATTCTATTCAATAATAAAATAAATGAAATTTAAAAAAAAACTTGTTTTACATAATTTACAGTTAATAAAAAATAGGTAAAAAATTGAGAGGCTATGCACTTGCATTTAAAATTACTTAATTTGAATAGTTTATAAATAGCTTGTTACTTCTTATTTAATCGAGAAATCGATATTTTCAACGTTCAAAAAAATCGGAATATTCAAATGTAAAAAATTTCAACTGTGACGTCATAGTATTAAAAAGTCTACCAACATTGTAAAACAACTACTTTTCAAACTGTAATTGGTGAATTTCGTGAACAGAGCAACCTATACATATTTAGGGACTTCATGACACAAATATAGGATAACATGATAATGTTACATTTATGACAATATTACTTCTTCTCCTTCTTTTTATTTAGTGGCAATTCCCGTTTACGTAGTAATAAGTTCTTAATCTGTGATTCCCGATATGACAATACGAGGCATTTATTTGACATTTAAAATATATTGACAGTTGACACAAAAACACTAGTCACTGACAAATGATTATAGACTCGTATATATTGAACTCAAGTTTATTTTGCTAAGCTTATCTCTTGACCAATTTAATAAAAATATAATTTCGTTAAACTTTCTTAAGTCATAACTATTTTTGGTACATGTGATTAACGTTAAACAAAAAGCATTTTAGTTAATAACAGTCTAATATAAATAGTTGGATGTTAGATATTTCATAAGTCATCCAAAATGGGCGCTGTATTGGGTCTTTGTTCAGCTGCACAGGTAAAGAACCTAGATCAATATACTTTTTGTCATCAAATCAATATTAAACTGAGATCGATATCAACTCCCCATATCATGTTGCTTAAATAACTATTTGAATGTATAATAAACTCAATAAATGTGAGATAAATAATAGTATAAGATATAACTACGTATAATTAACATAATTTCTTTACTTCTTTTACACATTCTTTTTTATCTTAGTACTAAACCTTTGTGTGAGATAAATAAAAATGAATAGATTTTAATGCTATTTTTTTGTTTGTCCCACAGCTTGCATGCTGTTGCGGCAGTGCAGCATGTTCTCTGTGCTGCTCAGCATGTCCTTCCTGTTCCAACTCTACCTCCACAAGACTTATGTACACTCTTATGTTATTGTTGATGACTGTGGTGGCTTGCATTACATTGGCTCCAGGATTACATGAAGAAATGAAAAAGGTATTAAATTAAGAATACTGCTTGCAGTAGTGAAGAACACAATGTAGTACAATAAACCAATACTGACCTTTTAACTAAGTATTTAAATACAATATATGAAATTTTATGTAATTTAATATGGTTTACTTGCAGGTTCCATTTTGTGCTAATTCTACAGGGTTGATCCCAGGCAACTTTAAAGTTGATTGTGATCAGGCAGTTGGCTATCTGGCTGTTTATAGGTATAATATTTATATTATTTTGAAATTATTTATTTTATTTATCCCAATAGTATTGGTCTGATTATTGTTTTTTTTCTTTATTCCAGGGTCTGCTTCGCTACATGTCTATTTTTCATATTTATGGCACTTTTAACAATTGGAGTGAAGTCTTCTAAAGATCCTCGGGCTGGCATACAAAATGGGTAACCTATTAATTTTTAATGTAACTCTATTGTTTCTATTTATTTTAATATTTCTCCCAAACACTACACTACATGCTGTTATTATTTTTCAGATTTTGGGGCATTAAATATCTGGTAGTAATTGGTGCAACAATTGGTGCCTTTTTTATTCCAGAGGGTCAATTTGCTTCAACTTGGATGGTATTTGGAATGATAGGAGGCTTTTGTTTTATTGTTATTCAACTAATACTGATTATTGACTTTGCACACTCTTGGGCTGAGAAGTGGGTCTGTAAGTATATGTTGATACATAAATTATTTAAATTAGAATATTAATTATCTATATAAACATCTTATATTCATCCTTTGCTTAAATTTCAGCAAACTATGAAGAATCTCAATCAAAAGGATGGTATTCTGCTCTACTTCTTTCGATGCTTACCTGTTATTCTCTTACTATTGCGGGTATAGCATTGCTCTTTACTTACTACACAACGGTAAATGTACATTTCATTAATAAAATAAAAATTGTTTGAATATCTTACTTAAATTAATTGTTAAACAATTTAACGAATTAATCAAAAATATTTCTTTATAAATTTTTATAATTTTTCATTTATAATAGAAGGCAACATATGTTATCAAAAATATTTCTTTTCAGCCAAATGGATGTGATTTGTCAAAATTCTTCATTTCAATTAATCTTATACTGGTTGTAATTGCCAGTGCTATCTCAATCCTTCCTTCTGTGCAAGAACATCAACCCCGCTCTGGTCTCCTGCAGTCTGCTGTTGTTTCATTATATGTTACTTATCTGACATGGTCAGCACTATCTAATTCTGCTGGCGAATGCAATGCTAGCATCTCCACAACTAATGAGGTAACAATAATCAATTTATACATGCTATATTATATTTACTATACTACATATTGTATGGTATCTGTACATCTTTAATATAAAATTTGCTCACAAATTATATTTAATTTGATATGGCTATACCAGGAGACACAAGAAGATATTTACTGGGTATGTACAGAGAAAGGAAATATTGTCATTTCAATTCACAAGAAAAATATAGAAGTGTGTCATTATGTAGTTAGTTTTTTGATTTAAACCTATCAATTAATAATTTTATCACATTGGCAAAATTATATATACACATTATTTAAGTTTTATTAATGCATGTTTGAATTCATGTATATATTTGCCCAATCCAAACTCACACTATTGCCAATATTCCAATTTACATATTTTTTCACACACTTAATATTTTCTGTACTTACATATTTCCTTTGTATAAAATACACATATAAATTAGATTTTACATTTTTTTTGCTTCACTTTAATTATAACAAAGTATATGTGACAACTAAATCAAAACAATTTAGGTTATAAATCTATTTCTCTTGAATTTAATTTTATTATTTCTTACCCAAATTTATAATTTGTTTTAATTTATAAATATGTGTTGAGCATTTCTTTGTATGATTAAATTTGACTTAAGAAAAAAGTGTTACTTAATGCTCCTTTCAATAGAATTAGGAGATGCAATTATTTTAAATGAAGAATGTGTTTTTATCTAGCATACTTAGTCCCTAGGCAGCAGCCTAAAGGGTATATTGGACTTCCAGTACCAAGAAAGTACTGGATTACCATCTTAACTCCACTGTATTCCATGATCCAATAATACTTTACCTTTCTTTTTTTCAAATTTTAGTCATCATTCGATAAGCAGTCAATCATCGGGTTGATAATTTGGGTATGCAGCGTTTTGTACTCCTGCGTCCGTACCGCCTCTTCTTCCTCCAAAATCACAATGTCGGATCATATACTCGCTAAAGAAGGCAGTGGAGGTATATATTCATTAAAATTTTTATTTATATTTATCATAGTTTTGAAGTAAATCAACTATTATTTCTCTCATTGGCAATTTCTGAACATGTTACAGTTATAATGTTGGGCACATTTGGTTTTGATAAATCAAACGATCGTATTTTTTAATTTTTCCATTTGTGATTTCCTTGTCTTATTTATCGCTATGAGTTAGTTGTGCAATGTTGTGTTTCTTTTGAATTATTACTAACTCACTTTAAATAATTTACGCACATCACGCGACTACAATGCGGCTGTAAGGAAATGGAGGTCTAATTGATAACGAAGGTAATGTAACGAACCTTCTAGTTACGGTGATGGTGTAGCTTTTGTATATTAGTAGTTGAGGAATAAGCAATAAAAAAGTACGACGCGAGGCTCACTAACCAAAATCACACCTAAAATAGCTCTTGACACTTGACGATATTAATTACAAAGTGTCATCCACATTACATATTATAACTTCTTTATTTCCTTCAGCTGTTTTATACGAAAGTGCACTGAACTGTTGTTTCGTTTGAATACATATTGGGATCATTTAATTAATGTAAAAGTGGATCAATTTAAAACAATCAAATTAAGTACCTAGTAATATAGAATCAAAAATCCCTAACTATGTAGTCACAGTTCTCAGATTCTCTTTCTTGTTACCTAATTGGTCCTGAAAGCATTGCTTATGATCTCAATAAGTTAATTGCAGCTTGTAGTTACTTGCTAAAATGTGTAACTAATTGTGACCAAATGTTTTCGTCAAATTGATTATTTTTTATATAACATAACGGTCTCAACTAGTTCACATGAGATTTGCTTTTTATAAAAGCTAATAGATGCATGTTGGTTCGCTCACTGAGCGCAGGTTATGATTCCATAGAGGGAGATGGAGGCGAGGCTGGCAATAGCGGAGAGACAAAAGTGTTCGACAATGAGGGTGATAGTGTTGCTTACTCTTGGAGTTTCTTCCACGTTGTCTTCGCCCTGGCAACACTCTATGTTATGATGACTCTCACCAATTGGTACAAGTGAGTATAAGCTAAAGTAATATTATATTGTTATAAAAAAAAATAGTACTATTATATGTATTTGGTAAAGAAATTGTTGGAAGATCTGTTTTTAATGTTTGTCAAAGAAAGTAAATATAAGTAATATTCTTTGGTTTGGTTAGGTAACTTTTCATTAAACAAAATTATAATTACATCATAACAAATCATACAATAAATAATTAATTAAGAAACTCATATATATATAAACCTCCAACTTCTTCAGTACTTCAATACAAACTTTCATCTGCTTTAAAAAGCCAATTCAGACACCAACCAATCTAATTTTTGATAATATATTAATTATGCACGTAATATAGTATAATATAGTATTATAGTATCTATATATATAAAATTCTCGTGTCACAGTTTTCGTTGCCATACTCCTCCGAAACGGCTTGACCGATTCCTCTGAAATTTCGTAAGCATATTGGGTAGGTCTGAGAATCGGCCAACATCTATTTTTTATCCCGATATTCCTACGGGATACGAACTTACGCGGGTGAAACCGCGGGGCGCAGCTAGTATTATATATATAGTAACTATAATATACTACAATAATTGTAATTATAAATAAATGTTTTATTATTATTTTTAGTAAGTGCCATATTGGAATGAACTGATTCAGTGATATTTATAAGATCATCATTTAATTTTTAGTTTTATAGCATTGAAATGCTTTATAAATGAGAAATTTTGAAAGAATAGAAAAAATTTGATCA
>NC_052112.1:5908975-5927749 GCF_012273895.1 Zerene cesonia | reverse complement strand
TAAATATTGATAAAAATTATATATTATTAATCAAACATATGAACGTATAAATCACGCGGCCGGATCTTAGACTATTAGTGTTTCCGCGAGATACGTTGCTATTTAAAACTTTGGCTACTATCAATTCTAAATTAAAAATTAAATTACCGGATAATATATCGTGTACCTTTTCTTTTATGACGTATAATTTTACTAAAACCGTAATTTTATAATTACTGGACATATTAATACAGCATTTATTTGAGGACTTTACAGTACAATCTACTGAAAATAAAGTCGCGATTTTACACTTGTTTGTACCAAATATTTGCTTATCAACAACAATTGAAATCGTAATTCATTGAAACATTGCTCAAAACATTGCCCCAGTAAACTGTTGATAAGTGCGGCACATAATGCCATTTGATAAGGTACAATTACGCATAACGAGGGAATTACTTGCACTGATATACCTAAAGACAAACTATTTTTTGAGTAGATTTATAAATAAATTTATAAAACAATTAGTTATGATCAAATTGCATGATTTTAAATATGTATAATTTCATTTACATGATTTTTTTATGAAATCCAAATCATTTACGTTTTAAATGTCGATATCGAAAGGCCATACAACTTTTGAGAATTGCAAGTGAAAACCAGTTCAGTCCTTGACAAGATATTTTAAGAAAACACGTTTTAAATTCCAGTCAACAATAAATAACTGTTAAACTTAAGTATGTCCACAAACTCAAACTAGCTTTTAACCCGCAAACATTCACCGTTACTTTAATATATTGTATAGTGGTGGCCGAGTGGATAGGATGAGCTAATGTGTATATTTTCAAAAATACTAAGAAAGAAATAGAGCACCCACAGCTCGTTAACGCCTGAACTCTCGGCCGCCCACGACCTCTCAGCAATCGAATTTCTTCTAAACTCTAGGTTTTATGTGCCTAAGAGCATCTATTATTCCGCTTTTTTTTTAATTATTTTCTTTTGTAAAGCATTCAATTGCTATAATACTAAAATTTACAATAATGATTATTTATTGACAACAAATGATTCTTGCGCGTTAATTATGTATTTTACTTTTTATTTATCGAGAACTTTTCCACACTTTTTCTTTTCAATGCGCTATCGTAATTGCAAATTATTTTGTTATCTTTTTTTATTTCCAAATTAAATCATTCTGTATCAATATCAGAAATTTATTATATAACAATAATCTTAGGTAAACTACTATTATAAATTACTTTACAACGACACATACTTTTATAAAATGCTATAGTACAATAATTGTGACATAACCATATGAAACAGTGTACACTCAAACCCAATATACTGAACTCTTTTATTTATTTATATTACACCAAAGCATTTTTCAAACTATATTAATTAAATCTATACTTATTTCATAAAGAGTAAAGATTTGTATGTAACTATACCTGTTATGTTTTCACACAAAAACTACTGGACACATGGACGGATTTTAAAAATTCTTTCATCATAAAAATGCTTTAATCTCACTGAGTGCCATAGGCTATACATATACTACGGGCGAAACCGCGGAAACAGCAAGTAATAATTAAATTCAAAATATTATTAGCCACATTTTATAATGTAATTCAGAGAATGAAAACAACGAAAATAAATTTCTCATTCAGTACGCACATGTTGTTATTATAAAGTGTTGACCTACTACTTGGTCCAATTACATTTTATTATCTTTATTAACTGCAATAGAAAAGGTCTTTGCACACATTATTTTAGCAAGACAAACAAATATGAGGTCTTTAAAACTTAATAAAAATAAAAAGAGGTTTTATCAGTACTAATTCTTTATACTGGCAGTATATTTTTAATTACTTATTCAATAAAATAACTAAACTAATAATTTTAATATTAACTAATAACACTTTAAATCTAAATAATATATAACCTAGAGTGGTGATCATTCATAAAATTTAAATATTTATTTATTTCATTTGTAACATGTATGAAACAATGTATGGTCTAAAATCATATAGCTTACCTCATTGACATAATAATCATAATATCCAATAAATATATTTTACAACTCTCCTACATTAAAATAGTATAATAAAGTTATTTTCAATATAGGTACTATGATATTATGTCAATTTATTTAATGAAAATAAAAAAAAAAAAATTAAAATTTTATTTAGAAAAAAGTTTCCCACAATATATTAAAAAAAAGATATATATAATTAAATATATTATAACTTAAAGCATGAAATAATTCTACATTGACAGACATTATCTTCCCCAAATTTATTGCTTTTGAAAATGAAATAGCCTTAGGTAAGTACAAGAAAGACTAAATACCGCACAGTAATACTACTATGTTTAATACAATATCTATGATATTATTTATCTTACCTTGACATATGGGAAGATAAGTTTTTCTTTAATTTTTTCCCAAATGATGCGGGTCATTTCATCACCGTCCATTTCCACAATGGGTTTTGAAGCAACAACCCTCTTTGCGGTGCCATCTGGTTAATAAAGCACTGTTATTATTAATTTAACTACTTCATTTTGATACATTTATCCATAAAACTTAATGTTTGTGCAACATGTATAAAATTTCTATTAACTAATAGGATTGTTAATATATTTGCAGTTTATATTGAAGAATGGTAAATCCTATTGCAATTAAATTTGTATATGATTCATAAAAAAGTGATAAACTTTACAGTATCGTATGTTGTATCGTATTTATAAAGAAGTAGAAACAAAAAGTGACATCAGACATTCCCATACTTTTAAGTTGGGTAAATTTGACAGTTTTATATATTTGTTTTGTTATAGATATATTATTTATGTTGGGGGGTACTTACAATTTCTCGACGAATTAGTGACTTGTTCCGAGATCAATTTTAAAATTTTTTTGCTATTATTTACAGCCATAATTATCAGACTTTCTACCGTTTTTGCTCGGCCAATGAGTTAGAAACCTATTAGATAACCAAAGAAACAGATAATTAGAAAATATCGTGCTATCTAATCAGTCTTTTTTCACACAAACGACTTCGCGTGCTACGAACGAGACAGTCAGCTATGAATGTACGTGTCTGCCTACTTTATTTACACGTTCAGACTTCTGAACAATATTGCAGTATCAAAGAGTAGCTTCTTCATTAAAACAGCAATGCCACTTTACTAAAGTACCTCAATTTATCAAACAGGAATATATTAACAAGACAGTCATATTTGCGAGATAACTGAATGTTGAATTCGTGATACTTTACTTAAATAGCAAGTTGTATTTAGTCATCTATACCCCCATTTTTTAAATATGATTTGGCGACAATTCATGATCCTTATAATTCTATATCCAATACAAGCAGCATGGAACAAAATACTAATTAATAAAATAATTTAGTTCACATTCTAATTAAGTTCTGAACCTTTGGCTAAATTGATATGATATTGATATTTTGAAAATGATACAACGTTAAAATTGCAATGAATGACTTTTTGAAAAATGAATAATTCTATTTGTTGGTTTTAGGTTGTTTCATGCCGCCAATAATGCAGTTCTGAACATTTCTTAATCTTTGATAGAGTGAGAGCGTCGAACGACGCGCCCGCGACGCCCACTGGTTGCGGCACCGGCCGGCGGCCGGCTCTGTCGGAGTCGAGACAAAAATATTATTTCTACGAGTTGGCTTTTAGTGCCGCTTGGTTCCTCAGCGCCCCTGCGTCGTGTGTACAAGCAAAGATAAAGATATTTACTTTAAAAAAAA
Source organism: Zerene cesonia (assembly GCF_012273895.1). Taxonomy (NCBI): domain Eukaryota; kingdom Metazoa; phylum Arthropoda; class Insecta; order Lepidoptera; family Pieridae; genus Zerene; species Zerene cesonia. The sequence continues at coordinate 5,923,997 of NC_052112.1, read as the reverse complement.
GTCTCATTTATGATAGTTTGAACGTGGAATCCATACCGACTGGTGACCATATGTTACTACTCTAACGTAACTAATTTAGTAAGTATATTTATTTATTCATTCATTTATGTAGGTCCTCACCATTCAATTCTTTTTCATGAATTACTTGTCGTCGTTTATATATACATTAATAAAAAGTCTACATAAGACAATTTCCAAATTAAAAAGAGAAGAGTTTTGTGTTTTTTTTTATCGATGAATTATGTGTATTAATTACAATATTATTGTTATTTGAAAACTTTCATTTTCAGATTAAATTTCTACGAATTATAAGATAAATAGATATAATTTATAATTTTTTTAGCATTGAAATGCTTTATAAATTTATTCTGACGAAATTGATAATACAAGAAATAGATAGGATAGATACGTATCACGTAACTATTTATTTATAAATTTGACTTTTAATTTATATTCATAATTATTGGACTAGTTTTTAAATAACACGTTATGTCTTTGGAAAGCCTAAGAATATGGCAAACTGATTTAATATAAAGTTCAATTTAACATCACATCATAAAATTCACATTAGTGAAAATATTTTTCATATTAATGAAGCAAGTCATAGTATGGAAAAGAAAAAATAGAAATGATAGATTATTGTTTTTTATCAATACCACCCTGTTCCAAAAGCTTTGGGTTCTGTCAATGTCATTTTGATTTATGTGTTTAAAAAAGATTTAAAAAAAACGGCAACGTGCGTCGAGTACCGCTGCGGACAGAATTATTATTCAGAAATTTATATTAAACATGCCTTTAAATAAAAATTGGAAAACAAAAACACTTTGTTTACATTTATTATGTGGATTCATTTATCAAGACGCAAGATGAAAGTACCTATCTTCTGAACGATCAACATAACCTTAATTAGACTGTATGTTGAGAAAAGTATTTGAATTAGTCTTTAAAACAATGAATTGTTTCCTGTAACAGAGTAACACATCAATATGTGTGGCTGCCTGAGGATATTGCGTATTGCCAAGCCATTACCTCAATCATGGCAAAGAAGACTTTATTGTTCATCTACAAACAAAGTTGAAGGCGTGCCCTATAGTAAACTCAGTGTTGGTGTTCCAAAAGAGATTTGGGAAAATGAAAGAAGGTAAATATAATGAATAATATTAATCGACTCCAGATGTGCAATATCCCATGTTACAATCCCAGCCAGTTGTAAGCTTTTATATCTGTTATAATTTTTAAGGTGCTTCACAATTTTTCAATGTAGATAATTACCTGTTTATAATTTTAATAACTGTTTTCATAAGTCATTAAATAATCTTAGCAGAGCATCACTGCATAGTACAAAACAAAGACATTTACTCTGTCCCTATCTCCTTATGCTTAAATCTTTAAAACTACGCAATGGATCTTGATGGGGTTTTTGTTTAATAGATAGAGTGAGGAAGGTTTATATGTATTATTAAATCTACTAAACTACTCCGAACATGTGTGAAAAAAGCACGGCAAAAGCTAGTATACCTATATATCTTCCTCAGGATTAATCGACTTTTTGTTCTTCTATTATATTATTTTATTTCAGAGTGGCTCTTGTACCGGCTGTTGTAAATAAATTAGTTAAAAAAGGTTTTACCGTTAATATAGAAGAAAATGCAGGGAATTTAGCCAATTTCCCTAATAAAATTTATGAAGAGGCTGGTGCAAAAGTAACAAGTTTAAAAGATACCTTTCAATCTGGTAAAAACTCTTAATTTTATACTTTTCATGTACTTAATAGAAGATGTTATACAACTTATAATATCAAATAGTTAAAACTGTTCTTCTTTGAATAAAAACATAATACTCATTGATTTTTAGATATAATCCTTAAAGTGCGACCAGTAGCAGATGTGGAACTTAAAAATATAAGAGATGAGGGGACCTTAATTTCATTCATGTACCCTGCTCAAAATCAAGATTTAATTCAAAAATTAGCTGCCAAAAAAGTAAATGCATTTGGTAAGTTGTATTAAGTTTTAAGGTGAAGCTTGATACAATAATTATAATTAATATTTTATTTTAAATTGTTTCTTTTCTAAGCTATGGACTGCATACCTCGTATCAGCCGTGCCCAGGTATTTGATGCTCTGAGCTCAATGGCTAATGTAGCAGGATATAGGGCTGTGATTGAAGCTGCAGCACATTTTCCTCGTTTTTTCTCAGGTATGTAATATATGTGCTATTGCTATATCAAGTTTAATAATCCCAAGTAACATTCAATTATTTTGTGTGTGTTATGATTAATTTGTTTCTTATTGCTTTACATATAGAGCTCAATGTTGTATATAACAGAAATATAAATTCATGCAAAATAAAAGTTAGGTTTTGGGTGTCAAGGTCAAGAATTAATTTGCATTCAGAATACAATTTTATTTTAAACACAATTATGAATGGTACTGTTCTTTAAATTTAGAAGCTAATTATAGTTAAATTTTTTAAATGTGGTTTAAGAAATAGATATATGTAGTAGCAAATTAACATGAATTTTTATGTTAAATCATTATTTAACACTTAAAAGGAAGAACTGTAAGAACATTTCCTACCTATACCTTTGGAGTATCACACTATTCCAGTATGACTGACAGATTTAGTAGGCTTCCTCTCTAGGTAGGCAAGCTCCCACATACAGACTACAGAGCATCACTGCTAACATCAGGTTGGGTAGCGTTCAAACCTAAGCCCATATAGTATAAAAGAAGTCTTATACAGAGTGTGTATGCACCAGGTCAGATGACAGCAGCGGGGCGCGTGCCGCCGTGCCGCGTGCTGGTGGTGGGCGGCGGCGTGGCGGGGCTCGCGGCGGCGGCGCAGGCGCGCTGCATGGGCGCCGCCGTGCGGGCGTTCGACACCAGACCGGCCGTGCGAGAGCAGATCGAGAGTTTGGGGGCTCAGTTCATTACTATGGATGTTAAGGTGGGTTATTGTGCGTGTTTTATTTAGCTGTAGCTACAAACCAAACTTAGCTACAGCTTATGTCACATGATGTGGGTGTTTTTATTTATCTACATATATCCTATATGCTGGTGTCTTCACAATATTTTCGGTCACAGAAGCCCAATGCTCACTGATTTGGATAAGTGTAGATGATTGTGCATTTAATTTTTGCCTGTGTGTACTATTTCTTTTACTACCTATGTACTTTGGCCGAATTAATTCTAGCCGAAGCGTAATTATTGGGTTAATTAAAAAAATGTGTTTTCTGTATTAATAAAGTAGATAACAATAGTTATGAGAAATTTTGAAATTTTCAATGCTATAAAACTAAAAATTAAACAATAGTTATTTTTGATTTCATCCATTAATTGGTGAATGTGTCATATGTGAAGGCCCTGAAGATATGATACATCTGTTTTATTGATCGATATCCTTTATGGACAATATGTAATCAACCTTTCTTGTCCTGTTGAACTAAAACTTTATTTTTGTAAGTTCGCACTGAAAAAAGAACCGAGGACACCTGAATTATATTCTCACTCGTTATTCACTTTATCAATGAGGCAATCAAATGGGTGAAGGATATTTTATTCGCATATCTTTTTACTAATGATTTAATAGAGGTGAGCACAAACCATTAATTTTTGTAATTTTTCTTTTGTACACAACGTGGTTACTGTGAAATCTAAATATGCCACGTTGTGAGGTCTATTATAAGCTGTCTTTATTAAATGAATGTATGCTTAAAGTACAATAATTGATAGAATTGGAACAAACATTAACTCTTTTCTTCTCGCTTGATACACAGGTTTGTTTTGAATCTTATCTATTTAAAAATCCAGTATTAACAAGATATAACCAATATTCTTATACATTTTTCTTATCAAATATAACTGTTCTATACTGTATACACATCTATATTTAAACGAAGAGATCGGTTGAGTTTTAAATAAACAATGGCTGATCAATTATGACCAATCTACTCGATCCGATTATTTTATGTGAATGGCCGAGTCACGGGCGTAATACATGCAATGCGGTTAAAGTATCATGTTATGGCTATACGTAACTTATCACGTAATTATAATTTCTTGATGGAGTCATATTAATTTTGTCTACAATTCACGTGCATTTATATTTATCTATGTGCTATCTGCTATGGGCAACTGCACCATCGTTAATTTGTGTCACCGGTCTTAAAATAGGCACAATTAATTAATGCTTTCGTAGAATTTAGTAACGGAATGCAAAAAAACAATGTAAACTATTACATTACCTATATTTATACTAACATACAATAATGAAGAATTTGTTTTATTGCTTCAACGCGCTAATTTCAGGAGTTTCTGAGATAAGCGCGCTGGCCGGTCTGCGAAGTTTGGTACAGAGATAGTTTGGGTCCTGATACATAAGTAGATATTAATTATTTTTTTCACAGAAATTTTACGAGTACAAGAACTATACTGGAAAAACCCCGGAAGTTACTATCCCTTCCTTTGGCTAAGAAGCCAAAAGCTGTGGGCGATAAACTAGTAGCTTATATACTGTAAAACTAAGAATTCTTAATTGTAAATAGATACATGGTATTGAGCACTCAATAAAGTACAAATAAATGTATGCAGTATTATCTAGTTTATAAGTTAGTATTACGTTTTACGTAGATGTGTATTTGTTTGTTCACTGCATAATAGCGGTTACCATATCAACTGTAACAAGGCTATCTTTGATGTTTAAACGTATTTAATACAATTTTATCGTTTGACATATTTTTCTTATATATATTGGATATGATATATATACCTTTTCCTGCAATATTATTGCCGCCATATCATATCTATTATCAGACTTTTTTTTTCACTATCTTTATTTAATTACATTGTTTGCGTATTTTTCCAAGTTGTTAGTAAATATTAAATTCGTTAGGAATTAATGATAAGCCAAAATATAACAAAATTTTTTTGTCGATAGACATTAATATATTAAACTTCTTGTTTATAAAAAATATTTCAATTGTAGCCAGGTCATTGCAGTAAAAACGAGATAAAACAAGATTACATCTAGTAAATTTTATTTTTGTATGTTCATTTTTATTTGATATTATCTCCACAAACAGGTCTAATTGGTGTTGAATTGAGTAAATAAGAAGAATTATTTCGTACAGGAAGAAGGAGCGGGCGAAGGCGGCTATGCTAAAGAAATGAGTGAAGAGTTTTTGCGAGCTGAACGAGCGCTGCTTGGCAAAAAAGCGAGAACATCCGATGTTGTTATTAGTACAGCTCTTATTCCGGGAAAACCAGCGCCATTACTAATTCTCGAGGTAAAATTGTTTAAATCATCAAACTGACGCATATTAGCTTATTCGGAATTCATTAAATTTGCTTTGTTTTAGGATGCTGTTCGTGATATGGCTCCAGGTAGCGTTATTGTCGACTTGGCGGCAGAAATGGGTGGTAACATTGAAACCACCAAAAAGGGAGAGGTAGTAAAAGTTCATGACGTCACACACATAGGTCTTACGGACTTGCCTAGCCGAATGCCCAGTCATGCGTCCACATTATATGCAAACAATATTTCGGCGTTCCTATTCAGTTTAGGTAAGAAACAGTTCATAACGATCTAGAAATAACTTTACGGTTTTGTGTACTTACAAGAATTCAGAATTTTAATTGCTTGACGGTGTATTAACCTTCATAAATCTTTTTGCAATTAAGTTTGTTAATTAATTTAATTAATTTTTAAAATTCTGTATAGAATACTAGCTGACCCGGCCGACCCTGTTTTGCCTTACTTTTATCATTTAGGGATATGAAAAATAGATGTTGGCCAATTCTCTGATTTCATATAGCTAAATTTATAAAACTTATAGTGCTATAATATAGATTACCCAATAAATCATTATAGTATGAAATTACAATCAACTTAAAATATATAATAATAAAATAAATTTATTTCTTATCAAGTTACATGGTCTGCTTAAATAGGAGTAAAACTAAAAAAAAAAAATATTTATCTGTCAAGAAATATAACAATACTAAAACTTTACATCCGAACTGTTTCCGCCAGGCACGAACGACCACTTCCACATCAACCTCGAAGATGAAGTAACTCGTGGAGCTATAGTACTAAAAGCGGGAGAGCTGTTGTGGCCAGCGCCGCCCCCGCCCAGTATGGCGCCCGCGCAGGCCGCGCCCAAACCAGCCGCACTCGCGCAACCGGAACCGCCGAATCCCTTCAACGAGACTATGAAAGACGCCTTCTTGTATTCTACAGGTAAAATATAACCAAAAGATTAGAAAATAATAATTTTCATTTGACTTAGCATAATAATTAACACAAATTAGTCAAAACCTCAACATGGATTCATTGGAGATGCAAATGTGAACAATGATGCACTAATTTACAATATGTAGAAGTATGTACATTGTCTCCATTCCACAGGCATGGCGAGTTTGATTGGCTTGGGAATGGCTTCACCAAATCCTGCATTCACAACAATGACCACAACATTAGCATTATCAGGTGAGATTTTGTAACAAGTTGTTTTATTATTTATGTTTTTACGTATATTTTAAAATATAATTTAATGATGATGAGTTATTTTTACCGTTGTCTTAATAAATTGTCTCTTTCATAATGGTGTTTTTTTGAGTTGATATCGATTTCCTTTTTGGAATTATTGAAAACACCCCATCAACTGTATTTGATTTCTCTAATAGGTGTTGTGGGTTACCATACCGTGTGGGGCGTTGTTCCGGCCTTACATTCACCCTTAATGTCAGTAACCAATGCGGTATCTGGCATCACGGCTGTTGGCGGCTTGTTGCTCATGGGCGGTGGATATGTCCCCGAAACCCCAGTGCAGGTGAAGAAAAATAATCACAAAATACAAATATAAAATCAAATCATACGTTAAACTTGCTGCACATACATACCACAAATTTACAAAGTATATTAATGTAACTTTTATAATCAACATTGTTGGTGATGATTAATGAACATTAATTGCCTTTTTTCTAGTAAAATAACCTTGCATCACAGTATTAATAGAAACATCTTTCACACTAATATTGCTTTCGCATACTTATGTATCAATAAGCACATGACCGTAAATCAAAACTAACTTTCTACCTTAATTATAATTTTTCATTCACAGTGGTTGGCTAGTACTGCAGCATTGATTTCATTCGTAAACGTTTTTGGTGGCTTTTTAGTAACACAGCGGATGCTGGATATGTTCAAGAGGTATGCATGGATGAAAGTATATAAAAAACAATAATTAAGGAAAATAAATAAAAAAAAACTGATCAATATTTTTTGTCCTTCCTAGGCCAGGTGATCCACCGGAATACGGATACCTATATGGCATCCCCGCAGCTGCGCTACTCGGTGGCTATATCGTCACCGCTATGCAGGTAAATATAGGAATAAAAAAGTAGGCTGAGGAAATGGCGAAATAAATGAAATATTGATATTCCAAATGTCGAGGAGTCGAGTACCCTTCGGCATGAATTGAGTCAGCTCGCTCTGGGGAAGTTAGGACATCCGTCCATTTTTTTTTTCACTGCAGAAGATCGACGTTATATACCATGTTTTTGTCAAACTAGGGCTATCCTGAGGTCCACCAAATGGCGTATCTTGCATCTTCACTTTGCTGTGTTGGCGCCCTCGCCGGTCTCAGTTCACAGACCACAGCCAGAAAAGGAAATTACCTTGGTATGGTATGTAACATAATGGACATATTCAAATTTGTCTTCATCATATAATGCAACCGATGATTAGAAAAGGCATTCATAAAGAAAAAGACGTAGCTATAGACTCAACCCAAGCTTGACCCGCTCATTGTAATCTTGATGACATTAGTTTCAATCTATTGATCATTGTAAAGGCATTGAGATATCATGATCATTTGAAGATAATTCCTACATCAACATATAATTTCGTTTAGTAACCATATGTTACTAGATATTGCTTTTTTATATTCATTTTAGTGAATCAAATAAAAAGATGTTGTAGTTATATTCGGATCGCAATAACAGTTCATATTAATCAATAGTTGTAAAGTCTAAACAATTGATTGCATACTGTTATTGTACAATTATTTTTAATGAGGCAACTTGGGTTCAGCTCGTCGAAGTTTTGATGATTCTTTAGTAATATGAGGTTGCATTATTCTTATTTATTGTTTTTTTTTTATTCACCATGAATGTGTTGGTAACAAGGGTTTGTTTTAGATCGGTGTCGCCGGTGGTATTGCTGCTACGTTGGGTGCGATAACACCTAGCGCTGAAGTTCTAGCCCAAATGTTGGGTGTTGCGGGTATAGGCGGCGCTCTTGGTGGTACAATTGCTAAGAGGATTGAGATAACTGACTTACCACAACTGGTAGCTGGTTTCCATAGGTAAAATTTACTTTTTTTAAGTTCCTAGTCTATCTTTTAAATTTGAAACAGATTTTCAATTCAATTCATACACAAAATTAGTATATTATGTACATTGTAGAAATAAGATACTAATTCGTATAAAGTATGTTATAATTAATTTATAATATAAATTAATATTTATAACTTATAAAAAGTGCTCTGAATATTGTACATTGCTTTTGAAGCATGAACATCCTTTACAGATTTATATCATATTTTTTACTAAAGTTGTTATGTGTGTACAGTCTGGTAGGTATGGCAGCCGTCCTAACGTGTATCGCCACATACATGCATGACTTTCCTGCTATGGCCCTCGACCCTACCGCTGCTACGCTGAAGACGTCGCTCTTCCTTGGCACATACATCGGTGGAATAACGTTCACGTATGTGCAATTTTATTTGAGGCTTTTGTTTAATTTTATAGGATAAAATTGTGAAATAGTGAAGATAGTTTTATTCTGTCTTTATGGAGACAAATAAAAAAGGCTGCCTTTTGTATTATAATTTTGTCTTGGTATTGTTATGTTTCTCTTAATGGTCTTTTACCTTAATATTATGATAAAATAATAACATTAACCTCTTATAAACAAATAGACTATTGCACTCGAATGTGTCCGCGGCGCATCTTATTACTACACGTTTGCGTGACAACATTGATATAAAAACGACGTAATTATTGCCTCTGGTCGATGTGACGTAATGACAACTATTACGTATTTAACTGAATTGAACTTAATTGAAATAATGCTATTGCTGATCTTAAAGATCTACTTGAGTGACAATACGAAAACACTTTCGAATAAGATTGTTTAGCGATTGTGAGTGTTTCGTTTAATTAATGATATCGGTCGGCAGCGGGTCGCTGGTCGCGTACGGCAAGCTGCAGGGCTCGCTGTCGTCGGCGCCGCTGCTGCTGCCCGGGCGGCACGCGCTGAACGCGGGGCTGCTGGCGGGCGCGCTCGGCTGCGGCGGCGCGCTCGTGGCGCTGCCCGACGCGCCCGGCCTGCCGCTGCTCTCCGCCGCCGCGCTGCTCAGCGCCGTGCAGGGGCTCACGCTCACCGCGGCTATCGGAGGTGCGCGGCGGAGCTGATACCGCGGCTCGATCGAAATTTTAATTGAGAATGAGATGTTTCACCGCGATGAAAAGTAGCCATTGTAGCTTCCTAAGTATCTCCATGTACTAAAATCATACCATGGTATAATTTTGGTCTGCCTGGATCTATAATGGTAAGCGATCACCACCGTTCATGGACATTTGCAGAGGCACTACTCTGCAAATGTACCATCCGCTTTTAAAGGTTAACGGATAAGGAAAAGATTGTCGACTGGATAGAATAAATACTGGTCCATACAAGGGTGAAGAAAAGGAAACACAGTAGCTTCTAGTATGTCACACCGGTCTTCGGTGGTACTTTCCCCGAGCGAGCTAGCCCACTTAGTGCCGAAGCGTGCTCGATTCCCATAAAGCTCTTTCATGGTCTAACAAAAATGAATGCTGTCGATTATGTCGCTATAATAAAGACCTTTATTTTTGAAATACAGCTATTGTCTGGTTACTTTCTTAATTACAGCTGTATAAGTATGTCGTATATTTACACTATAAAATATATATTTTCTCAATTAGGAGCGGACATGCCTGTAGTGATAACAGTTTTGAACAGTTACTCGGGATGGGCTCTGTGCGCTGAGGGCTTCATGCTGAACAACTCGCTCATGACCATTGTGGGCGCACTCATTGGAAGCTCGGGAGCTATCCTGTCTTATATTATGTGCAAGGTAATGTGAAGTATTTTGTACACTAAAATTAATTTTGATAAATCCGATTTTTATTTGAGAACTATCTCCTTAAGATGAAAAAAAATATAGCCCGTATTAATGGTAAAATATTTTTTGAAATTGGTTCAGTAGATCCATATCTACAACGCCAAAAATTCGTAAACTTTACCTTAATATAATTACTTGATATAAATACTTAATATAAAAACTGTGTTATATTAGTATAATTTGTAGATGAGTGTTTTGTTATTGTCAACAAGGACTACTCTACTGGGCCTTTTGAAATATATTAAAAATAAATGCTTTCCCATACATTAGTTATACTAAATCACAGTTTTACGGTAAAGGTTTTTTGTTCTGCATTATTCGAATTATTACATTTTCCAGGCAATGAACCGCTCGCTTCCTAATGTGATCCTGGGCGGTTACGGTGTGACGTCGAGCGGGTCGGCGCGGCCCGCGGGCGCCACTCACACTGAAATGAATGTGGACTCCGTCGCCGATCTTATTAACCGCGCTTCAAATATTATTATTACACCTGGTATGTGTTAACTATTAGCACACGTCTCTTATGATATACGATGGTACTCGGAAAAGTTAAAACAAATTACTATAGGCTAATGTATTTTACTGTACATAATTATTAACCACGCTATTATTATTGTTTTCTTAGGTTATGGACTATGTGTAGCAAAGGCTCAATATCCAATTGCAGAATTAGTAAACATACTGAAGAATGTCGGAAAGAAAGTGCGCTTCGCTATCCATCCAGTTGCTGGTATGTTTCTATAGAATTTCCTTTAAATAATATTTTTTTAACAGAGCCAACAAGAGAATATATAATATAGGCTGTCAATTCGATTGTATTTTTTTTTTTTTGGTTTCATACCTCGGCACTCCCGTTATCTCATTAATTTTTTTGCTAAATATAATTATTGGTTTTTTAAATTTAAAGTACAGTACATACTTACATATACAAAGAACTTAAAAAATTTGGTTAATTTATTTTTAGAAGTTTATATTAAACGTTTTTATGATTTAAGGTCGTATGCCTGGTCAGTTGAATGTTTTGCTCGCCGAAGCCGGAGTTCCATATGACGATGTATTTGAAATGGAAGAAATTAACGATGAATTCCCGGAAACTGATCTAGTGCTTGTTATTGGTAAAAATATTAAAGAAGTTTTCTATAGAAAATCCAAGATGAGTATAATAGTACATATATTAAAATGAATTTATTATTTTTCAGGAGCTAATGATACAGTAAACAGTGCTGCTGAAGACGACCCCGATTCTCCTATTGCGGGAATGCCTGTACTCAAAGTTTGGAAAGCAAATCAGGTATAAAATAATGTTATTTAATTTTTGATATTCTGTACTTTTAATAAAAAAAATAAATAAAATAACAAAAAAAATAAACAAAAAGGACTACCAAGATTATTAAAATAGATCATCTCTCTAACCAGGTTTTGTTATAGTATAGAATGTATATTTTGAAACGATTAAACATTGTAGAATTTAATATTGATGTTGCTTTTCTTTAGGTCGTTGTCATGAAGAGATCCATGGGAGTTGGATATGCGGCGGTCGATAATCCAATCTTCTACAATCCAAACACTGCTATGTTACTCGGTGACGCTAAGAAAACATGTGACGCTCTACTTGATAAAATAAAACTACTATCTAACTGAACTAAAAGAATCCTAGCAATTCTATAGATAAAACTGAACGGGATATTGTGCAGTGCTTTTCAGCAATAGAGAAAATAATGTTATAAGAATTTTATAAGAAACAAAATGCATAAAAAACATTTGATTGTTTCAGTTAATTGTAGCACAAAAGGCATTTTATTATGATTTTGTGATTTTTGTATAAGGTAATATATATAAGATGTGCCATGATATTTGACTGAAATCGAAAATATTTTGATGAATATAATTTTAGATCTGTTTTTATATTGAAAATTTATAAAAATATTTAGAACATAGAAATTCCAAAATAAATATATCTAAAGATATGTGCCTTAACAATCTACATGATGTTATTTTTTATAATGATATGCAGTAAATTATGCCAATACATATGTGTTTTACAATGAAGCGAAAATTAAATACATTTAATGCTATTATATTATATATTATTTAAATATAAGTATAACATAAATAAATTTATAATTTTCCGAATCGCGCTTCCACAGATACTTAACATATGTTTTATTTTAAAGATGACGATTGATGGAAGATTTTTTGTCTCCAACTATGCATTTTCCTTGATTATTCTGCAAGAGTTTAGTCTTCTGCTACTTGTCGTTTCTGGATAATATTAACTATCCGTTTTGCCTCGTCATAAATAGCTTCAGCGGAGTGTCCGAGCAGACTGCTGATTTGAGTCTTCTCTTTCTCGTCAATGCTGAACCCTCTGGTGTTTTTTTGTACCTTGAGAAATTGTCTAATCTGATTTTCGTCGCAGGTGGCACCCTGGATTTTTGCTTTGTAATTATCAAGAGTCTGGTTCCCGGGATGCTCGATCTTATCTATGATTTGAGCTGTTTTGACTAGGTCCGGGTAATCTGCCGATCGGAAACATTGGAAGTGGGGTTTGATCAAATGTAAATAAACTATATCATCTCCCGGAATTCCTTCGGCATCCATTAACCTTTTTATTTCTTCCCTCTCTCTGGCGTATTTAGCAATCTGGCCAGCTAATGGGCTGATACATATAATAGCACCTCCCTGACTGATTACCTGGTTTATCAGAGAGTACGTTGTCATATCTGACAATGAGGTAAGAAAGCGTACATGCGTCTTTATAGCTGAAAGTACAATGTCATTAGTCTGGATTTTTGTTATGGAATAGACTATTCGTCTGAGAAATGCCCTTTCAATTACAGTCTCATTGACAAATGTCCCTCCTTCCTGGATGGGTAAAGACACATTAGTCTCTGGAGTGTATTGAATAGAAGCCAAAAAAGAAGAGTAACGTTTAGATACCCATTCTCTAAAACTTCGTTTGGTAGCGACTGGGCGGCACATCACGTAGGCGCCGTAGACTGCCTGAAACGCGACGACCTCTTTCTTAATTTCACGTCTTGCTGATTTTAACCCCATGTAAGTCAACCTGGATTTTGTAGGTATCGCCTGAAGGTCGTCTATCATCAATCTGCATCTACCGTCCTCTTGTGCCACTGGCACCATGTCGACATCAGTTAGGTACTTGATACAACACAAATAATACGTCGTTAATACTCTACCCATTCTTGAGCGAGCGCCCTCTTTTTCTTGGGAGATGACTTCCCTTATCTTGTCTAAAGGATCTAATGTTTGATTAAAGAAAGCAAGAATCATATTGGCTGCTACCTGCTTGTTCAGGGGCACGTATATTAATTCTTGTGATTGTTCAGTAAAAGGTAGGGCGATTTCACCTGATCCGGACCTTTTGATCTTGTCCCACAAGTCAGGACAAGCAGTGCAGACAGCGCTGCTTATTGCATCATCAGAGAAGTTTTTTGCTTGATCGCGTGAAGCATATATCTTGTTGCCGGTTTTTGCAGCTTGTACAATTAGGTATGTACTTATTGTAATTCCATTTCGAGTTAATTTTATGACCAGAGTTAAAGGTGTGTAGTTGTCAGCCTCTTCCCCTTGGAATGTCCTTTCAAATGCCTCGTTTTCAACTATCTCCAAACTGTATCTCTTTTCGGCGGGGGCTCGCGCATCCATGGGGTTCATGTTGGTTGGGGTGAAGAATTGATAAGGAGCTAACGTCTATGATAATAACTAAAGTTGATCTGAGTGGATCTAAATGTCAATTGTCAATTGTTTTTATATTGTTACCTAACAATTTATTAATTTTTATGTGTATTAAATATACCTACTGTTTTTATCTAGTCTCACGAAAAAATAAAAATATATAAGGTCACCACGCAAAAATGTTTAACTTCAAATTTTTTATAACTTTATTGTACGACGATTATCGCACAAATAAGATCGTGAAGGATATCTGAACCTTAGAAATTATTTCACATTCCATCTTAAACTCTTATAACGTTAAATATTGAATATCGAAAACAAAAAAATTGAATGTATTCGTATATTTTGCAGAATTGGAGCTTTAGGATTTCAACAAAATGTATCACCATTATATTCTAGATTTTTTTTATATCGACTGCTTTAGAAGTTAAGATACTACGAATATAAAAATATAAAATTTTAACTGTTTGTTTATTTTTAAAGTGTTCAGGAATCCATGTTTTTAAAATACCATAATGTAGCAAATCATATGTAGAAATCCCAGGTCTTGTTAGTTATACCATTTATAACTTAAAACGGCATAACCGACACGAGAAAGGACATAGGATAGTTTTTATCCCGGAAATCGAACGGGAACGGGAACTATGCCGGTAAACATTAGTAACAAACTGGAATTTAATATAGCAGAATGAGTTGTAATGACCTTCGGTCGAATGAGACACACGATAAATTTTGATTAGAAGATTAAAACTGCGTCCATTACTAGAAATACTGTGACCCAGGTAAATGTCCTTTAAAAAAAATTAATGGCCCCATTTCATACGCATGGCATATATGATGCTTAGTAACACGGCAATGATCTTATTTTCCGAATCCCGTGGTAATCACTAATCAATGATATTTTTTTTTTATACACTACAGATGTGCAATTTATATATATAGACATATAATTAAAACAGTAACCAGTCCATTAATTTATTATTATGTTACCGATGACAAGATAATAAACTGCCTTTTCTTCGATAGTCCACAAAGTATGACATTTTGTAGTTCTCCGTCCGCAGCTTCGCTCGCGTAGAGCGAAGCTGCGAATTACACTAAAGAAAAAAA
>NC_052112.1:5902720-5908875 GCF_012273895.1 Zerene cesonia | reverse complement strand
TCATTTTTCATTTCCGAAGACATGATGGGCGCAATTTAAAAAAATATACTTCTTTTACAGCCTGTTTTAAACTGTATATATTTTACAGCCCAAGCTCACAGCTTTCAAAGGAGAATGTTGCGTCAATGTGGATCAAGATCACGTCGTCGTGGCTCTGCGTTGGTCTCTACGTCTGGACCCTGGTCGCACCCGCCATTTTCCCCGATAGGGACTTCAACTAAGCTAAGCGATTATTACTCTGATTTACTTAGTCATTTTAATATATAACTTAATCAATTATCTGAGTACCCTATAAAAACAATAATTTTGATCTCATCTTTGAAAATATCATCAATTTATTCAACATCTTGTAGTAGAAATTTCTTATCTTCTAGTAATACAATATTTGTTAGTTTAGTTGCAGTCTCATTTAGATAAATTATAAGGCAAGCTATAATTGTATAAAAACATTGTTATTCTGATGTAATATGTAATAAACATTGAGATTCACACATTTTGTTTTCTTTGTGGAATATTCACAATTAAGATTCATAATTGTATAAGATCATCACTTCTCATAACTTTGTACTTTAGAAGTTTTGCATATTTTTTTAACAATTTTTTCCAATAACACTTAACATCTTTATCTCTCAAATTATCCCAAATATGTTGAAAACCTCTCTCAGCAATCTGTTTTGCTAATGTATCATTGTCTTTAAAGTAGTTAATATACTTGACAATTTCATCTTTTGTTGCCTTTGGACTTATTGGTATATAATGTATCCAAGGTTTTAGCGATGGATAAAAAAATTCCAACCAATCTTCTCCTACATGAAAAACTAAAGACTTGCACAAAAACAAATGCTTGAACCTAAAACTGGCAGCCACACCTCTGTAGTTGAAAAGATATTTATATTTGCAGTGATCTTCAAATGATACTTCTTTAGCTGGTTCTGCATACAAAGTATCCTGAATATAAAGTCCCAGTTATTAAAAGACATCAAACTTTATCTTATTACCAATTAAAGTAGTTGTTTACTTACAGCATCAGACTTCCAAGCTTGATTTTTTGTATACTGTGCATCTACAAGGTCAGGATTTGATCTTGATAACAATATTAAGGCATCTCTTTCTTCACTTGTTCTTGAACCTCTAAAAAAAGCTTGTCCCTTTTTCTTTTCCCATGGAACTCTACATAAATGATTATGGCAATTATGTAAAATCATAGATATTTTACATTTAAACCATGATCAATGCAATTGAAAATAAATTTTAAACCTTTTTATAAAGATAAAAAATTATTTAAAAAATCTGAAAAAGTGTTGTTATTTAAAGGCCGTTTATATAATATCTATACCTATCTGCTGCAGCAGTTATTTTCAATCTATGTTGGTCCCATCGACCAATGCCTGTTGGATATAGTGATATTGCTGGACCTCCATCCCAAAAGCTCCAAGCAGGGTACATAATGTCATCATAATCTTTTGTCTGTAAGTAAAAGTTCAATTAAGAATGATTAGAAAACTGCACATGTTTTTTGGTGCTATATACAAAGCTAAGAATTACATAAGTATTTTGCAAAATAATTACCGTATCTGAATTCAGTATTAACTTAATATAACCTTACCTTACTAAATGAAAACACTGGTATATTTTTGTTTCCCCATAAGCGATTAACTTGTGGCCAATCTCTTGTGTTGACTGATAATTCTATATTTGGTAATTTTTGAGCTAAAGCCTTCAAGTAATGCTCTACTCCAGTACATCTCGCAGGGAAATGGCATTCTTTTTGACGATACAATTTACCTCCTATTATCTAAATTTGTAAAATGAAAGTATGACAGAATTAAATGGATTAAATAATAATATGAATATGTGCTTTGTTTTTAAAACTTTCTAGAAAATAACAAAGTTCTGTATTTTTACATTACCTGATACTTAGTGCCTTTTAAAAAAGCATTATCTACCATGTCTTTTGTAATACCACTTTGAAAATTTTCTAAGTCATTATCTATTACACTGGCATGGCAGGAGCAGTTAGCATTAATGCAAGGAACAAAATTTGCTTCAGCTAATTCAATCAGCTGACTAATTTTTGAAGTCCATTCATTAATTTCTATGAAACACAAAACCACACATGAAATTATCCATTTAAAGTAAAGATACCTAAATACTATTTTATCAAGATTAACAGATTTGGTTGAAATTTAGGATATACAGGTAAATTTCTTCCTCAGAATAAAGAATTACTTTTAGCCAGTAAACATATACAAAAGCCAGTATTGGCAATAGTTCTATTAAATGAAAGAAGAATTTACAGCAAATAGAATAAATCACATTAAATACTTAAAACGGCAAATTATAGTTTGCAAATATACAAGATATTATATTATAATTCATATACTAGTCTCAGAAACTTTTAGCATATTTTAGCAAACAACTAAATATGTGATATATTAAAATATATTAAACAACCTTTCGAGTATCTATTTCTATCTTCAACACATGAACTTTCACTTGAACATGTTCCGGTAGGAGAATCAGACTTAGTCAAAATTAAATTAATAACAAATAATATCAGTGTTGTAAATCTCAATATCCCATGAGCCATGCTTAATTTAATGTAGAGTTTAATTTACAAAACCAGCTTGTTATTGAATTGCAAATAATACATTCCGCATCTCTAAGTAAATAAATAAACCAGTAGGCAGTAACTACACAATGACAATGACAAGTAAATGTGGAACTTTTGACTTTTCTTTCGACAGTTGACAAATGACAGAAAGAAAATTATGCGTTCTAAATAAGTTAACGCATAACATCAATGTTAATTTTTTTTTAAATACTCTCATTAAATAATTCAACACAGAAATAGATACATGTTGAAACGAAATATAAAGTCAGGTCTTTGATTAATTAATTTCACATTGAGAAATTTTGAAAGAATAGAAAAATGCTATAAAACTAAAAATTAACCTTAATTTCACATTTTTGCATTTTGCATAGGGTGATTCCAAGCTATTCATTTCATTTTAAATTTAAAGCGCAGGTCACTTGGCATGAAGAATATGTGTAATAAATTAACAAGTATAGGTATAAAGTTTTGTAAAGTTTAACTCGAAATGAAGTAATCTGTATTTAAGTACCGGAGCTACTCTTTACAGCACAAAGGCAGAGGATTTTGAATTAGTTCTAACAACTTTTAATACTACAACCTGGTAATGATTATTAAATACCATTTGTATGAAAGGAAACCCCCCCCCCCCCCCCCCCCCTTGTCGTAAAATTTTTGTATGAGATATAAAATCATCATAAAACACAATATGACATTCAATATGAATCATCTACATAAATAAAAATGAATCGCCAAGTGTTGTTAACCGTAAAACTCGAGAACGACTCGACAAATTCGGTTAAACTTACTTAAACGTGTTGAGGTACAAGGAAGTTTCTTATTAAGAGAAAATACCTAACACAAGTGCCGCTGCTAAGCCGCTATTTATAATATGAAAAAAAACGAAATAAGGAAGGAGTAATATATTTTATTTCAGATTTATTTTTAATTTATTAATGATATTATTTATAAAAAATAACAATAATTGTCTTAAAATTTCATCTTTCAATTATAAACACTTTAAATAATCTCTTGATAAACATTGTACACAATAATGTGTATCTATTCAATAGCTATTGCATTATCGTTGTGCTTTATCTCCTTTCTATTTGGAGATCCCATGGCAATTTCTTTTTTTATTCTACAGCAGTATCAATGCCCTTTACTTCGAAAGTTTGTGTTCAAGTTGTTCAGCAATAGCTTGTAAGAAGTCTTCAGTGTGTAAAAACATTCCTTCCTTTGTATTGGCTAGCCCATGAATGCATATAACCAAGTCTTTGGTCATCTTACCGCTATCGATGCACTCAACACACGCCTGCAAAATAATGATAACGTGAATCCAGTTTAATTATTAACCTCGTGACATTGACTTGGATCCGGCAACTCATTATTATTATCATTAATTAAATCTCTGTATAGTATACCTATACTTACTTATGAGTACACACGATAAAGTGTTTAAACAAATTCTGAGATAAAAAATTACGTCATTAATAATAATGCAATTATTGTACAACGCCCATTACAAAAGCATGAAATAATAAATAAAGTTTACGCGAAACAGATTATGTAGGTATAGCTGATGAAACTGCCAATGTAATCTTATAAAAAATATTATAATGGTGTGTATTAAAATAATATGTATACTTAGTAGCTCAGTCATATTTAATTGAACATTGGTTAAATATTAGTTCTCAATTTATTTTATTATTAGTTAGCAGGTCACCCGGCCGGGTGTTTGTTAGTAATCCAAGCGAAGTGACAAATCCAACAAACCAAAAACCACTAGAGTCCGTTCAGCCGTTCTTGAGTTATTAATGTTAGTACATTGTACAAGTATATTTTATTTTTATATTAAGACACATGTTAAAAATGTAAACATCTTTCGTTACAATATCGATCGGAATCTATCTAAATGTACTTTTCTATTTTTATATTCTAAAAGTACTTTTTCATCATCTTCATGTTAATCTTACTTTTTCGTAGATTGCAATCTTGCGAGTTCTTATTTTAGTTTTCCATTTTTTCAATGATTTTGCTAATTCATGAAATTCTTATTTTGAACCATCCTGTCTTACTAAGCATTTTCAGTAAGTGCCTGTAACTTACCTCCTCTAAAGCTAAAGCAAACCGTTCCAATTCAGGAGTGCCGTCCAACTTGGCTCGTTGTACCAAGCCCCTAGTCCATGCATATATAGAAGCCACAGGGTTGGTAGAAGTGGGTTTTCCTTGCTGGTGCATCCGATAATGACGAGTCACAGTACCATGGGCCGCTTCAGATTCCACAGTGCGACCGTCCGGACACATAAGCACCGATGTCATCATACCCAGTGACCCATAACCCTGAAAATTCGTAAATACAGATACCAAAAATAGAACTAGCTTCTTGTATTATTGTGTAAATATAAGTATTGTTATCTTTATTGCACGAGATTGTCTCATTTTATCACTCTTTTTTATTACACTTTGATATTAAATGTGCACAAAATGTGGGACTCTATTCTTTGACAAGTTTTCATAAAATAGGTAATTTTAAGTGCACATAGCAACAGTGAAGTTATATAAGGTTTGACTTGCAATATTTATCACAAGCGCGCGTGCGAATTTTATTTGATTAATTAAAAAATTGTTTAACCACCTTGAAAAACCGCAGAGATATCGGAAAAAACTTAGCTCATTGACAATCAGATGATTAGTTCATACTGCATATATAGAAGAAAAATTATTTACGTATTATTATAGAAATATATTCCCAATTAAAAAAGAACTATCTTTTCTTGTATACCATATTTCCTTGGGAATATTTTTCTTTACAGAAATAGGTCCTTGTATATACCTGCGCAACAATATCGGATTGTACGTCGCCATCATAATTCTTACACGCCCAAACAAATCCGCCAGAGCCCTTGATGGCCTGAGCCACCATATCGTCGATAAGGCGATGCTCATACCATATCTTGGCATCGTCGAATTGTTTTTTGTAGTCACTGTATAATTAAAGTGCTTTTTAGTTGTTTTTTAGGTCATTAGCCATTAGTATATTATGTTTTTCATTTAGCGGACTTTATTTACACGTACATTTCGAACATTTCTTAGAATTCAAAAATTTCGCAACGAATCCTGTGTCAACAAGGCGTATAGGCTTGTTGACTTTGGAGCAAAAAATTAAAGGGACTCATTTGGGTGCTATTTAAAAAAAATTTACCTATCAAAGATTTCTTGGAAAATGTCCTTAAACCGACCATCATAACGCTTGAGAATTGTATTTTTTGTTGATAAATATAACGGCCATTTCTTCTGCAGCGCAACCTGTTAAAAAACAGTACTCCCTGTTTTATAATGTGTATATCCTAAAGTAAAAGCTTAAAAGTATTTATATCAAAATGCGGGAGATAGAGAAAAATATTGGCTTAACTCTTATAAGGTATCACTAGCTGTGACCCGCGGTCGAAACCGCGTAAGTCCGTATCCCGTAGGAATATCAGTATAAAAAGTGCCTATGTGTTATTTCAGTTGTCCAACTATCTACGAAGCAAATTTCATTGCAATCGGTTCAGTAGTT
>NC_052112.1:5899867-5901720 GCF_012273895.1 Zerene cesonia | reverse complement strand
ATTATTAATCAAACATATGAACGTATAAATCACGCGGCCGGATCTCGTACTATAACCAGAATTTTTAAATGCGTCATCTTTATAATTACTGATTGTTTAAATTTGGTTTAAGTACTGTTGACTACACCTAAATATTAGAAATTAAAAACGAAATTTTTTATATAGTCCTGATCGAATACATTAAAGATAACGGTGAGTCCGGTGAGGTCAGATATTTATCGGTCGTTTTTACAAATTTATATTTAATCGTATGAAGCCAAGCTATAACCATTACAAAGGTCATTGACGCTCGCAGCTCGACTGCCTCTACTACGACCTGGGTCTGCCGCATCGTGATGCGACTAACGATCAAGTGACGATTGACGCAGCGCACGCGATACTTAAGCACAATGTGGGCATTAAGTGCGCTACTATTACACCAGATGAACAGCGTGTTGAAGGTATTGTATGAGAGAGATTTATCTCTAAAGACGCCGTCATTATCGTCAACGTAGTTCTCGTGAAAACTTTTAGCTTTTTTAAAGGAAAAAAAAAATGTTTGATGATATGTCATTGCTCTTTCTACCTTGAATTCACCTTCATTGCAAGCAAATAGCATATAATAAACAATAACTTCGTTTCTTTTCATACGTTTTCAACTCTAAAACAATTAGGATAAGAAATAAATAGATACATATGTTTTTAGCTTGTTGTTTGTTTTCTTTTTAAAAACTTTGAAATTATGAAAATCATAAAATTTTTACAGAATTCAAGTTAAAGAAGATGTGGCTAAGTCCGAATGGTACTATACGTAACATTCTGGGCGGAACTGTCTTCCGTGAGCCAATTCTATGCAAGAGTATACCCCGAGTTGTGCCTGGCTGGACTAAAGCTATTGTTATCGGTCGCCATGCCCATGGAGACCAGTACAAAGCACAAGACTTCGTAGTTCCAAAGCCTGGAAAGGTATATTTTTGTACGAGATATAATGTGTTGTGCTTATAGGTACCGCACTTGCATTCCAAGGTCATTTAGATTATGTTGCCACGTGTGCGTTACGGTTATATAAATATTTATAGAAGATACATAAGTATAGCCTAACGCGTAATACCTATTAAACTAGTTTCTATGAAAAAAAAATTCACTACATTCAATACTGACATAAACTCTCATTTTAGTACTAAAATATGAATCGAAACTTATTTATGGATCGGTATTTATTTCACACTTTAACTAAAGAATCTATATATTTATCTACTGAAGATAGGGTAGTTATAACTGCTACTTTTTATCCGGGATACCATTTTACAAAGTAGATCGTTTGTATAGGTTTGGATGTTTGTTTATGACCGATATAAACGTTATATGACATCTTATTTTTTGGACTATAAGACTCACTCTTTAAACTACGCCACTAATAAATAAAATTAACTTTATTCCTGTAAAATGTCTTTAGGTGGAATTAGTTTACACACAAGAAGATGGTACAGTGACAAACACGCTATTGTACGATTTCAAAGTTCCTGGAGTTGCAATGGGAATGTACAACACGGATGAATCGATCCGAGCGTTCGCGCATTCCAGTTTTCAGGTAAATATCATAATGTTATATCTTTAATTCAATTGATAATTATGATAGTGGTTATAAAAATGTTGCTTTTAAAAGTGTAGGTAATCAATAGATAAACCAAATTTTGTCCAATCACTAAATAATATCTTATACCTTTAAACGAGCAATTCTAAAAATATAAATATATAATTAAAATATATATATAATTGGAATCTCGGAATCGGCTTCAACGATTTTCATGAAATTTAGTATATAGGGGGTTTCGGGAGCGATAAATCGATCTAGCTAGGAATTTTTTTTAGAA
>NC_052112.1:5885025-5898867 GCF_012273895.1 Zerene cesonia | reverse complement strand
TTTTTTTTTCATGTAATGTCAAGCAAACACTTTCTAACGAAACAAGTTTTCGTGAACGGGTTAAACACTGAGTAGTTGGAATTGAAATGGGAACAAATTCTTATGGGCCTTTTCCATTGCGCTCTATTTTTATGCTTATTCTGTGCTAGTACTTAATCTGTGTCACTTCTGTTGTTGTACGCTGTGGACTGTGGTTGTCAGTTGTCACCAAAATTGTCATTTGTCGGCTCGCAAACTTGCTGCTTGCATTCGTTTGGATATTTTTTTAACATAAAAACATAGCTCTTGAAGTAGTGTAGTGCCTTGTTCCATCTTTTGTTTTGTATGATGCGATATTAGTGCAGGTCGCTAAATTTTTATCTTTATTTTCAATAATTCGACTCATTTATTATGGTAGGTAAGTTTATATTTTATTCATAAAGCACGTACATAACATTTCAATGGGCTTGATTGCCACTTTTGGAATACTATAAATAAATATGACAGTGTTCGAGTTTGAAGTAAAATGAAAATATTCAACTTACAATTACCTTATTAAATTACCCTACCTATATTTTTAATTTAGCTCAGATGTGTTCAAGTGTCATTTCATATATGGCACATTATTTTCCTGGCGAAATTAAATACTGCATCTTTAAAGTTGATTTATTCTCGTTAGCATAATTTAAAAAAGTAATGATGTTTTTTTTATCGTTAAATAACAAATTTATAATTTTTTATACATGCTCATACAATTTAAACCTTCAGGCAAGTGGTGAAGATAGTATGTCGGAAAACAGCAAGTTTGCTCTTCCTGTAAGCAGTGATGGCGACAACAACGTTTTGTCGATGATATATAGATTCTTCAAAAAGGTAGTACTTATTTATCATAAATAAAAAAAAATAATTTATATGTATCCTATCTATTTATGAGTTTAATTGTCTTTATACAATGTCCATATTTTATTGAATATCAAGACTATATAATTAATATTAGACATACACTTTTACATTATGTATTCCATATAACACTTGTATTCAATTCAGTCAAGGTTCATGTGATTCCCATTGCCATATAAACACAGTTCAAGTGGTGAGTCATAGAAGACCTTGAAATGGTTTGAACCAATGCTTATTCATTAATCAGGAATTCAAACCATTATGATACTGTACTTAAATGATAAACAATAAGAGTATGAGAATAATGTTAACTGAAAACACCATATTATAATTTTAAAAATGAAATGTACTTATTAAAATCTAATAGGATTTTTAATGGACTGTTTTCATAAAAATAATTTCTGAAATTTTGTTAAAAATAAATTTTCAGTTATATTATATAAATATAAATATTTTAAAACAACACAGTAAATACAAAATATCCCTTGATCAATTCAAACACACACTATATATTAGATTGTAAAATATTTATATTCTATTAATGGCTAGTAATGTCTTATTGATAATTACAATTGTATTTAAGCACATTATCTTTTTTAGGTTTCAATTGTTGGGGCAGTATACTTAGTTGGGTATATGCAATGGAGTGTTGCTTGGCTGATTGGACCAGTTATACTTTCCGTCCTCAGGGACCAATGGCGTAGAGAGAATGAGTACAGACGAAATATAGCTAAAGTCGCAGCTATCTCTTCTGAGAAGGATGTAGTTCTTGCAAGACTGGATGATTTACCTGCCTGGGTATATTGTGTTTATTGTATAAATTTTGCTATGTAATAATTTCAGACTTATTTTGATTGATATGGAATTAATAAACAAGTGATAAAATTTACTAGGAAATGTTTTTTGATATTTGATCAGCCAATAAATTATTTTTTTATATACATTACAGTCTTCAAAATTAATACTGAATTGCTAAAGTCTTCTATTTTCATTTCTAGGTATTCTTTCCTGATGTAGAACGAGCTGAATGGTTGAACAGGGTTAGTATAACTAAACAAGTGGTTATATAAAATTGTGATTTGTTTATACTTCAATTAAAATAATTGTTCAATGTGTTAGATTTTGCTTCAAGTATGGCCCAATGTAAACCACTATGCCAGAACATTACTCAAGGAATCTATTGAACCAGCTGTGGCTGAGAGTTTAGCCAATTATAAACTGAATGGGTTTAAATTTGAACGCATGATCCTTGGGACGATTGTAAGTACATATATATTTTTAAAAATACTTTATTTATATAATAGTAATTTATTACTGTTATTATTATAAAGCTATTGTATTTTAATAATTGTTGTTAAGTAAGTAAAATGTAAGTTCACTAATTGATCTAGAATACAAAGATAATACTAATTAAACATGATAATGGTGAATTAAGTTGTAATAAACAAATTTGAGACAGTATTATATTATGTTTACAGGCACCAAGAGTTGGTGGCGTTAAGGTATACGATAAGAATCTTTCGAGAAATGAAATCATTATGGATATTGACTTGTTGTAAGTTTAATCTCTTATGTACTTTATGAATAATGAGGTAAAGTCATAGTGGTGATAACGGTTTCTAGTTAATTCTATGCTAATATGGAACTATATATGTTACAAAGGAAGTGGTTAATGATAATGAATTTTGATATTATTTTTATTATTCTATATAATATATAAATTCAAACTTAAACAAATTGTGATAAAAAATTAAAATAATTTTAATAATTAATATGACTAATAATTTTCCGTTTTTTAATATAATTACAGCGTGCCCCCGACTTTGTTCGTTTGTGTGTAGATTAAAATTCAAATTAAATCCTTCAAAACTACATGTTGTCGAAGACTAATAAGCTATATAATAATAGTAGTTTCATCAAATTCCAGTCCAGAAAATTTTGCGTGAAATCCGGTAAACAGACAAACTTCACATTTTTTTGGCTAGTGTTGCATTTTTATATAGAGAACTAATGAAATTTTAAAATGTTTCCCTGTGACAAAAAAAGACCAAAAACAATTTTATGTAACATAAATTGAAAATAAAAGGGAAAGTCACTCCATGTCATCATGACTGTTAAGGTTTATTTTACTTTTATAGTTATGCGGGTGATTGCGACATCTCGTTCGTCCTTCAGCGTATTAGAGGAGGCATTAAAGATCTGCAGGTAATGAAATGTGCCCCCGCTCATAAAAAGTTAAAACTGACGAGTTGTTTATACATGCTACATCGCTATTGCTAGTAGGATTAAAATACATTGTTTGTTTGATAGTCAAATATTGCCAGAAGGTGGGTGACACACTTCTAATTTAATAGTTTTTTCATGTTTTCAGCTTTGTATAAATAAAAAAATATTTCATGATTTTTTTTTATCTACTATAAAACTTAAAAGTATATTTATTTAATAATTCATGTATTTAAGATTCACGGAATGATGCGCGTTGTTATGAAGCCTCTCATTTCAAAGATGCCATTGGTCGGTGGCCTTCAGGTGTTCTTCCTCAATAATCCGTCAATTGACTTCAACCTTGTTGGAGCAGCCGATGTTTTGGATATGCCAGGCTTTAGGTAAAAATATTACAATTTTTGAGGATTGTTTTTAGTTTAGCTTGGTAGAAATATACATGATGTATCATGTCTCTGCCATGTTAAGCTCACACAAACAAAACTGGAAACTTAATGTGATAAAATACCTACTATAATTTGGGAACAAATTAAAATTGAAATTTGGTTAAGTACTAGTTTTTCCGTAACTGTTTTTGATGGCTTAGAATTATCATCACATAGATCAAAATTCAGTATTAGTTTGGTTTAATTTTATTTAATTCTGAATCCATCAACTAATCTTGAAATAGTGATAATTGATGTCGAAATATTACAGCGATATCCTGCGTCGTTGTATTGTGGAACAGATAGCGAGGATGATGGTGCTACCTAACAAATTGCCGATAAAGCTCAGTGATGAAATACCCACTGTAGATTTGAGGATGCCTGAACCTGAGGTACATATCATTTTAAATATAATGAATTCTAAACAATATAAGATCTCTTTAATGTAATTATTATTAATATTAATAATGAAATAATCAGAATAATACTTTGTTTTTATTTGTTTTAGGGCGTTCTTCGAATCCATTTAGTTCAAGCTCAGAATCTCATGAGAAAAGATGTATCTATGATAGGTAAGGATTAACTGATTGTAAATAAAAATTTGCGTGTATTTTTTGCTTATTAATTGCTCATACATACAAGATTATTTAAGATATATTTTGTGTATAAATATTCAAGTAAACACATAATAGTAAATGCAGCTATAATGTATATTTATATGACGTCATCAACTTATACATATATTTATACTTATATACGTATTTATAGTCTTTTCCCCTTTTGTCGCGTAAGTTTGAAGTAAAAAAATGGAAAATTCATTAATTCATTAAATAATAGAGTAGGACTATGCGTCATAAAAATAAGTCCCAAGTTGTTAAATATAAGATATATTTTCCGTTCACAGGAAAGGGTAAGTCTGACCCTTACGCCATTATAACGGTAGGAGCCCAGCAATGGAAAACCAAACATATTGATAATGATGTTAATCCTCGCTGGGATTACTGGTGTGAGGTAAGTTATACGAACCATTTTCTTTTCTTCACATTTAACTTCTCATATTATGCACTGGTAATGGGTAGTGCACTTTAAATAAGATAACATTAATTCTTTTCTTACCTTAATAATAAATAGGAATGCTTTGGAACCTTCTTTCAAAATTATAGATACTAGAGTTCTCTTTTCTTATTTCTTCATTATATAGGTGAGTAAAGTGTTCTCTTAGTTCTGGTTTTTTATTTTATACTAAAGTAATATTTTGATCAGTAATTCTCAATATAACGAGAGCCTGATGAAAATTATCTATATTTGATTGTGATTAATATTATTATTAGTGTTTCGAAATGCTTAGTGCTAACATTCCTTGATATTTTCTTATTCTATAGCATGCGTCTTTAGTTTTATTAGTTTCGCATTATATGCACGTAGAATTATTTCAATTATTGTTTGAATATTTAAATATTTTTCATTAAGTTAAATGATTGTAAGAAATTTGATTTATCTTTTTTAACGAGTTCTAAATTAAATTCGAAAAATCTAAGCCCGATTTATATAAATTTAGAGAAACGATAAAAAAATTAATTCTTCTTGTAAATTACCTGTAAGTAAAATATATTCTAAATATTTCTGTGATAGATATTTAGTATTATAAAAATACTACTGTGGAACTTTTATACAAACAAATCTAAGTTTTAAATATACTACACATGAGCTTTCCTTTTTAATTTATTTTGGCATGCGCACTTTCTGTTTCATATTATAGGCAAAGCATGAAATAAAATTAATGGCATAATGGCGGTTGCTTTTACGAACACGATGCCTATCTTTTCTTGTGCAATTGGTTTCAAAAATATCGATATTCATCATCCACACCCTTAAACTGACAAACATAATTTTTCAAATTAACCGCATATTCGATGTGAATGAATCGGTGGCATTATTTTCAATTCGAATTCGTGAATATGATTTTGTTCTCACATGTAAAGGCTCGTGTAATGCAATCGTTGGGCCAAGCGTTGGAAATCGAAGTGTTCGACAAGGACGATAGCAACAATGATGACAAGTTGGGCAGGTGAGTGGCGGTGTCGGTAGGTAGCGGTGAGGCTAGGCGCATGATCGCACCGGGGCTTGTAGCGATAGATATTAGATGTTAGTTTAATCGCTTTTATGTAAGAGAAAAGATGTTGTTTCATATTTTTTTAGCATAAAATTATTGTTTAAAAGCCATTTCGAACAATTTGTAAGATAATAATAGCATTTATTAGAGCAAATTAAAGATGTCACCAGACTTCGAATATTGTTTTTCGAAATACACAATCTCTTTTTTTCTTACACGCTTAAGCTTAGTCCGCTCTAAGAAATTATAGATTATAATATATATATATATATATTATAAGCAGATAACAATATTCATTACAATGTCATCGCTATAATTTCTTAAAGCAGACTTAAATTAATGCAACGCTTTAAAGGCTATATGTTTTCTATTTTATTTCTGGGTAGGCTCTTAAGTACAGGTGAGATTATCCATTATATATTGAACTTTTTTAAATATTAACGATTCGATAATAAATGTTTATATTGTTTCTTTTGTTGTATAAGCCCATTCAAAAATTAAGGTCAACGTGTTGTATACAGATTTTTACAATAAATATGAATTCAATGTTTTATTGTCCTGTTGTAAATACCTAAAAAGTGGGTGGATGTTGGGGCCTGTTAATAATTTCATATTGTGGTTTGTCCGAAGGCGATTATAAGCTCAAGAAAGAGCCAGGTGCTGCAGTGCGAGTTGTGGGACTGGGATCCGGGGATGGGCATTCAGAACGATGATTACCTCGGCAGGTCCGTTACGAATTTAGCGACGTCCCTTTTGTTTTGTTTGCGTGGTTATTTGTACATCTTAGCACTTCTATCACACGATAATTTTATAAATTTACCATTTTTTAAACATTTCATTCTTATTTTTGTACGTCGTATACATTAATATAGACAATGATTTATATGAATTCAACAATGGAAGGAATGCAGGTGCTAAGATGTTTTTCACAAATGTATTAGTTGTGCGTGTGGTATTTTTTGCATTTACAAACTTATATATTGTTATATGGGTACATAACGTGAGCTACAGGGACTAATTATTAATTATTTTTTTTACTAATATGTGTTTATGTGTACAACACACTTTCATTTCGCTTATGTATGTACGTATAATGTGACTGATGACAGTCAATCCTGAGAGACAGCGCGACGCGCGCTACAATTCAGCTTTACGACTGGGATCGCGCTGGGAAGGACGAAAACCTCGGCAGGTCGGTCGCTGTCCCACACAGCGTATTCTATCCACAACTGTCTTGATATCACAGTATACTTCGGCTATAATGCGACATTCATTTCATGGAATGATATTTCATAAGTAGTGACACTTTGGAGTTGAGTTTTAGGAGAATGGCACGAGAAGATTCAGCTGTGTTTGCGATTTACTAGTATTTACTGTTAGGTTACAATTTAAATTTTATTTAACACTTTGGTATTTAATATGGAAAGTTTATAAAACAAAAGAAAGTGCACAAAACTCAAAATCACGATATATTAAATGTTGTACCTAAGGCCTAAGCACTAATTTCCACATTTTAATCAGAGGTGTATGTAAATTGTAATATTTATTTCAAAAACGATAGTGCATTTTGTTTATACAATTAACATAATTGTCGTTACAGTGGGGTTTGAGGAGACTTCAATAGGTAATGAGTGTAGCATACGTTTTTAGTTAATTAGCAAGACACTTGAGTTTCCCGAAGAATTGCATCTGCTAAAAAATCCACCACGATATTTGTACACGTACTCATTTCCACTAATTACTACTAACACGTTTTTTTCACACCGCTCCGCCTACTAATCACTAACACCGTGCTAATAAATTTTGATGTACAGCAGCTTGGAGTGTTCTTAACATTTTTAACAAATATATTAAGTATTATCTGAAGAACTATAATTCTTCGTATGAAGTTTTTAACTTAGAGTACTAATATAATGATCAGGGAAGAGACTGGCCTCTCAATAAACATGTATTTAAATGATTTAGTTGAAATAATGACTTATTTTGTTTTTTTTTATAATGCATTACATGCAATTTTTTTTTTTATAATTTAATTTAATTTTTATAATTGCATAAGTATTTTACAGGTGTTCGTTGGATATCTCACAAGTAGTACGCGCTGGTCGCCTCGATACAGTAAGAAGAAACTTTTAAGTTTATAATATTTTTATTCTTTCCTGTGTTTTTTATGACATGAAATGAAATCATTTTAATTTACGTTTTAGTGGCAAACACTGCAACAAGCAAAACATGGCAAGGTCTTGTTGCGCCTATCGTGGCATCGCCTTTCATCAAATTTCTCGGATCTACGTGATGTAAGATTTTTTTTTATTGTATTCAAAGACTCTTATCAATTATAATAAATCACTCGTTACAGATTCCTATTAGATTCTTCATTATAACGTAAGTTATTACTTTACAGGCTCTTACGGAAACTCAGTTAATAAAGAATGCTGAGCTCAGTTCTGCAGTTCTGTCCGTATACATCGACTCGTGCAAAAATTTGCCTGTGAGTGTAAATCGTAATTTTCTTTAAGAAATCGAGAAATAATTGTATCAATTAATTATCGAGAAATGGTGAAACACTATTTAACCGTGTTTTATTATAAATATTTAATTCGGATCCTTGTTATTTAACAACTTTTTCCCTTTTTTATTTGAATACTAGCTTTCCGCCCGAGGCTTCGCTCGCGTAGACTTAATTTTTTACTTCGTGTACTTTCAAATGAAACTATTTTTACGACTTTAGAGGCAGTCAAGGATAATTTTAACAAAAAGCCTATTTTGAAACGTCCGTTTTAATTTTTAAGACCTAAGTTTTATTTTATATGTTTTACACATTTTAGAACGCTCGAGCTCAATCCAAACCAGATCCATACTTGCAAGTGACAGTCGGGAAGAAAACGGAAAACACAGCGGTCCAGATGAGAACCGACAGCCCCGTGTACGAGATCGGCCACTCCTTCCTCGTGCAACACCCTGAAGTTGATCTGCTCGATATAAAGGTAGGCATAGGTTTTAGAAGACGCTTTTGTATTATATTGATGATTTCTTCACAAGTGAACTAAAATTACTCTAAAGTCTCGAAATTACCGAAGGTTATATTAACAAAATATTGATTAAAGGACTATTTCAGAACATTGTTTTTTTTTTTGCTAAAAAATTCTTATAAAAAATAATTTTATGATTTACTGTAACTACAGGTTCTAGACCAAAAGACAGGCAGTTCCCTGGGTCAGCTTACTTACGGAATAGCGGCCTTGCTGAAACAAAACGATCTCACCATGTTAACGCAGCCCATCAGCTTGCAGAAATCTGGACCAGAGTCCAAAATACTATTGGCGCTTCAATTAAAGGTATTTTGTATGTCTTAACATGAAAATTTTAAAGTACTATTGTTATGGCATTAAACATAATTTTTTTACCTGTCCCACACTTCCATTCTTATTATGGGTCTACATTGTAAGTCTTACCGGCAATGGTCTTGTAAAAGCTAGTTGTTTTGTGTGTAGCTATATGGATTCCAATTGTAAACTACAAATTTGCATTTGTAGATTCTCAAGGAGGCACAAAAAGAAGCGGATTATGAAGAAGAAGCTCCTCCCGCACCGTCACCGGAGCCGGTCCCCGCTGCCCCCGCTGAGGTCGTGGATGCCCCGCAGCCTACTAATGGTGATGGTAATTATAATTCCTTTAAAAATATCCCAATTTGAATGTTTCTTTAGAAAATTTCCGTAGTTTTGTAACATTGTTTTTCTTATTATTGATGTTAATAACAATTTTTTATCGCATAAGTAATAAATATTTTTTGTTTTGCGTGTGTGTGTGTGTGTATAAACTGGGCATTTTATGCAGCTTACTATCTCCGCGCATAACGGTTAATAGTGGCATTCTATTCTAATAGACAAGGGAAGTTTTTATGAACAATGTTATAAGAGTGTTGATATAGATATTTAAAAATCTGTATTTCTGTACGCAGCCTCTCAAGAACCCGTTCTAATATGCGCAATGACCTGTGTAACGACAGGTTTATACGATTTTCGCAAGGGTAATGAAAGTCTGTATTTTCAGTGTCTCCTCCAGCGGCGGAATTGAAAAATATCGAAGACGGTTCTGAAAAATCGATTCCTGTTGAACAAATCACACGAGAAATCGGTAAAGTATAAATATTATTAATTATGATTAATTGAAAGAAAGTCGTCTCTTTATTGTACACTAGCGGTCCGCCCAGGCTTCGCCTGTGGTACGTATATAGCCTGTGGTACGTATATGAGTGGTAACCTTCGCCAATAAATGGGCTATCTAACACTGAAAGATTATTTTTTGAATCGGACCAGTACTTCCTGAGATTAGTGCATTCAAACAAACAAACTCTTCATCTTTATAATACATTTGAGAAAATATTGTCTTTGCAGATATTCCACAAGAAAGCCAACCTCCAGTGGAACGTGAAACTCCGAAACTTGTCCATAGAACATCATCTCTGACCACGTAAGTTTTAATATTAAAACATTTTTTGAGTTACTTTATAAATTACCAATGTACGCTATTTTATTTATTACTTTGCAGATCCGCAGGTGAAGCCGGTTTAGGACGCATCCTGCTGTCCCTTCGTTACAGCATGCAAAATCAAACACTTTATGTCGTCGTACATAAAATTATGTAAGTTTTCACATAATTTTTCATGATTATATAGTTTTAACTGATTATCTGTGTAATAAATAATTATAAATGAAATTAAAATTATCGTTTTAATTTTAAAGTACTGTATGTATTCGTAGGAATATACCGCTGAAGGACCCAACTAACGTGCCAGATCCATATGTCAAATTGTACTTACTACCTGGACGCTCCAAAGACTCGAAGCGCAAGACTGTGGTAAGATTTTTATAATACCCGAAATATGCTTATGAGTGGTGCCGTTTTATATCAAGTATCAAGATGAGCTTCTAACAGAATCATTCACACCTATTACAACTAATTAACAAACTAGAACTTCTGAGTTGAATTCCTGCAGAAACCATACAAAGCCCCCTTACTACTCTACTCACGACTTGTCAATGCACCAATGTATAAAGGTACGAATATTGAATAACATACGTCAGTTGTGACCAGAAACCATTAAATTGTATGAAACGCCTATTCTAGTCCTACAATTTATTTGACATCCTATTGGCGCTTGGTGCAACAACAGGTGGTGAAGGACAGTTGCATGCCGGAGTACGATGAGCAGTTCGAGTGGGTCATCCCGCTGGCCGAGCTGCACTCGCGGCACGTGGAGGTCACCGTCGCCACGCACAAGGGCTTCCTCGGCGGCAGCCCTGTCATTGGACAGGTATATTATATTGACAAATTATTCTACAACGAATCGAATTCCGACTGTCGCACGATTCTTGTATACGTCTTCATTGTTCAAGGATCGATAATGCTGTGCGCGTTGTAACTAAGAATAGCACAGAGTCAAAGATCCACAACGCGAAATTAATTTTGTGGCCCTCATGAAGCTGATGAAATGAGGCTTGCCTGCATTTGAATGAAAAGCTATAAGTCTATAAGCCTTATTCATACTTTCATTAAACAATACTATTTATTATATGTAAAACCATTACTTCCTAATTGAAATTGACTATTTAGAAGTGACCTTTCTTTTCAATTTCTCTAGCATATGTGTACGGAAACTTTTGTGTTGCGAGTCTCACTCACCCTTTTATTTTTGATAAATAATTTTATTTATAATTTCAGGTGATCGTACATCTGAACGAGTATGATTTTAGAGAAGCGAAAACTTTGTGGTTCGACTTGTTGCCTGAAATGACACCCAGAGATTAATCTTACATTGATTCTTATGAAAGCTTCTGCTTATGAAAGAAATTAATTACTCTATTTAATTGTATTTGCTTATATTCTAAATAAGATAATTATTGTTTTTTTACACTTTTACTAAACCATAAGTTGTATTTCTTATTTATATAATTTTAATCTATCACTGTTAATGGTCTTGTTCAAGTTTAAATAAATGCCGAAATATCAAGATTTAAATATTGTCTAGTCAATATTAATTTACCCTTGTTATGTATTTCTTGCATTTGAATATATATTATTTTGTTATGTATAACAAAACAATTAACCTAACAAAATATATAGGCTTGAAATTTATCATTGTTATTTCTACAACATTATAGAGAAAAATATTGCCAAGAATATGCTTTTTAATTATTATTGATATGTCCAAACTTGTGCTTTTGTGTACGCTTTCTTATGAAATAAAGAATTTATAGATATAAATCATTGTTTTCTTTTGAAGGTCGGTGAAGATTTTTTTTTTTTTATTGAATTCCAAATGTATGTAAGATCATAAGATGAGATGGTGTGTATATTATGAAACTAAATTATCATAGTAGAAATAGTAACAGTGTAAGATGGACAGAAGAATATCACATTTTTGTCTCCATCTACTCTAGATCTTATCTTGCAAACATAAACACGATGTATCAAATCTTTTCTCAATATTAGTGTAGATTTATGTATTAATCATTCTGTATATTTATACATGTGTAACAATGCTGGCTAAGATGGGATTGGCAAATGTCACATGAAGAACTTTTAATTCTTGGACATGAAGGTTTCCTTCCCCTTATGAGCATTGATGTAATAGGCAATTTGATTATATCCTTATGAAGGTCAAATTGTTCAAAACTAGCTTTTCGACTGCGGCTCTATCTGCACGTTTGAAAGATAATTAACAATTGTTATTACATGGCAGATTTTTAATATACCATCTTATGGAATTTATAACTTTCAGAGTGATCCAAATATGCACAATTGTATTGAAAGCGTATAATAATGCATCTTGTTTCCCCATAATAAAAATAGCCAATGTCACTCTCCTAACTACAAGTGCAAAACCATTTTTTTCATTCAGACCACTGTATTGCGATGTTAAAGGAAAAAACTTTTATACTAATTTTATTGACATTCTTTTTAGGGTTTAATAAAATAACTCAGTTGTATAAAATAATTCTTATTATTAGTTTATTAAAGATACAATCAGAATTAACCCCTTGAATGGATTGTATTGTAATACAGTCTTTAGCACATTTCACACAATATTTTCTTTCTGCCACTCAACGTTCCAATGTATTTGGGGTAATTTTTTGGGCAATAATTTTACCATAACCGCCCCGTCCACCATCATAATCTGTCCGATATTCATCACGAACCTGCAACCAATTTATATGCAGAACAGTTCACAACTGGAAAATGTACTATTTATCAATAAGCGCAATATTTGCAACAGCCAATCCTGTCATAGCTTAACTAAATTATTAATGTTAATAAGTATTTAAAGAATATATATTTATGCATAATTTGCTATACCCTTTTATTCAACACTATCTTTACCTGTCCACCAGTTTTTCCACGACCATATTGTCTTCCTTCTATAAATCCTGCATCCCAGTCACATCTTATAATTCTATCGTCTAATCGAGTTCCATTTATATATCTGAAAACATATGATGTACTTGTTACATTTTATAGCAAATAATTTCAATTGAAATCATATTGATATGCTAAGTAACTATTAGAAAAGATTAAGTAGGGCAATAAAAACTTTGCTTTATTTGCTAGTTAATATAAGAAAATAAACATTAAATACCTCATACAGTTTTCAGCATCTGGTCTTGCATAATATTCAACAAAACAAAAACCACAAGGTGTTTTTTTGTATTTGTCTAACCCCATTATCACTCTACGTATGTCACCGCATCTTGAAAAAAGTTCATATATTTGTTCTTCTGTTGTGTAAAAAGATAAGTTTCCAATATACAATGTGGATGAGGCACGCAGTAGCTTTTCTTGCTCGCCTCTTGAACCCTAGACAAAAAGAACTGATTTGTGAGTATTCCACGGTAATGTATTGTTTGATATTTGTGTATTTTAAAAACAAAACCTTAAAATGTTGATCACGGTAAGAACTTATTTCGATGGAAGAGCTCATGGAGTCGTAGGTACGTTTCATTTTGAAATTATTTACAAGTACTTTGATACTCTTCTACCCTTACAAATTGATACTTATTGTTATAAGCTCATGAAACTATCCCCGAGTTCAAATTTTAAAAAATCTGCATCAAAAATAAATAAGGTTACTCAACATAAACGCTACGTTATCCCGTCAATTGACATTTGACAGTTATGAGTTAGGTCAATTATCAATATACTCAA
>NC_052112.1:5872609-5884025 GCF_012273895.1 Zerene cesonia | reverse complement strand
ACTCAACATAAACGCTACGTTATCCCGTCAATTGACATTTGACAGTTATGAGTTAGGTCAATTATCAATATACTCAATTTAACTGTCAAAGTGGTTTGACAGCATGACCGTCACAGATTACCTTGTTATACAATATATTGTATAAAAATTATTTATCATCATCATTTCGTGTTTATTCTGTCCTTAACATATATTTCGATCATATTATTTGTCTTTGCGCAACCATTGAATCGAGAAATGGACATTCGATAAGATGGGTCAGGTTACAAAGCAAGAAGCATTCTATAAACAATCGATGTCTATTAGCACTTTCATAGTTATTGAAGGCGCTTTCGATAAGATACACTACTCAAGTGTACATAACGCCTCAAACACCAAAAAGTAAATAGCATGGAAGCCTCATGAATTTAAACGTGATTGATAATAGAGAGAGAGATACAACTTAGCAATAAACTTAATAATACATGGTGTGTGATGGTCACCATTGGTTCTCCGCAAAGAGGAGTTCTCTCACGATTTTGTGTAACTTGGTTATAAGCATTTATGAATCAATACCTGCCGTACGTGATTGTACTACTAACAGTCACTCTTGATACACGAATGACCTTCAGTTAGAATATCCGATTCCTCAGAAAAGATAAATTCATTATGAGTCGGCTCTATCCCTTCTTCAACACCATAAGCAAGCTACCTCTCAGCAGAAATTATAATTTATACAACGCCTTCATAAGCCCTACCCTAGCTTTGCAATCACACACGCGACTTCCTCCCACATCCTCATCCGGTTTCTGTGAATCTTGACTGGGGTCCAGAGGAACTTATATAATCCTAGTACGCTACGCCGACCTCGAACTCCCCTCACTCCAACAGCTTCCAACAGTTTTTCTCCAGGAGTGCTAGCCCAGCGGTACTTTGACATATCCCAATATCAAACTGACACCGCGCTATGTTGCGAAATGTTTTTTCATGGCAATGGCTCATACGCTGCATGGTGAATTGCACGGTACCGTCATGGAGCTATTCGTCATCGTCTACACACAACACTTATAGCGAATTTGTTTTCTCTGTGTGTGTCCCTTAATCTAAAAAAGTTAAAACCCTTGATTTTTCTAACAGGCATTTTAAATACTTATTTATAAAGGTTCCACAGCATTGATGCTTCTTTGCTCCAATGGTTAACAGTTTCTATTATAGAGAGAAACAACATGCCTTGGAAAACATATAGTTTGTCTTTTGTCTGAACTCTCCCAACTCTTGATAGGTCATCGTTATTTTTATGTCTACGAATCGTCAGTATTAGCTGCAGTGACGAAATTCAGTTAAATCTGTTTATCTATAGAATAGAAAATTTAGATCCGATTCAATCGATCGATCTCACGATCAATTTTTA
Source organism: Zerene cesonia (assembly GCF_012273895.1). Classification (NCBI taxonomy): domain Eukaryota; kingdom Metazoa; phylum Arthropoda; class Insecta; order Lepidoptera; family Pieridae; genus Zerene; species Zerene cesonia. The sequence continues at coordinate 5,882,635 of NC_052112.1, read as the reverse complement.
TTGTTTTTGTATTCATGCATGTATCTTAATACAATTAACTTGACATAAAATGCATATGATATTTGTAAATAAAAGAATAGAAATAGGTAACAAAATCGTATATTTATTATTGAATATGTCGCATACAAATTTAAATAAGTACTCCCATAACATTAGTATACTAAGTAGATTGTTGAAAGTATATTGGGAAGCTAAATAATAGCCTAGTCCAATTTAACATTGTTTTGTTCTTAAATATATAATCTTACATAAACTTGTGATTCTACTCGTATATCTTATAAAATATTTATGTGCGTAAAACAATACTGAATGCATTTATTGTGTTTATTACCTATGAGCTAAAATAATTTAAGTAGATAGCAATTATAATCGCTTAATTATTAAATTTAGGTTTATATTGCTTGTAAATAAATATTTTTTTTCCATATTTAACGTTTTCAAGCACATTAAATCATAATAATTTTGTATTATCTACTGTTAATCTCTCTGTTAAACTTTGGCACGTCTTTATACAATCAGTGGACTGGATCTTGAAGATCGCGATGTGAATCCTGGGATCTCTTAAGTATTTACTTTCTTAAAATAAAAGTAACTAAAGGAATTGACAAGTTCTTTTGATAACAGGCTTTTTACGAAGAGCAGCACGTACAGCTTCTTCAAAAACTTCATGCATGTTCACTCGTTCCAGCGCGGAACATTCCACTAGTTGAGCAGCGCTGTAATAAAATAAATAATTCATATTAAAAGGACGTAACATAATTAATATAAAAGTACATATCTACCATAAAAACACCAGATTGTTCATATTATTCAGAATGATAACAATGTTGTTTGTATATGCATGTGCATCCGTTAAGGTTACTTAACACTCGATGTTAAAAAACGAAAAAAATATATTACCCAACTGATTGTTTAAACTTGTTTTCTTAGAAAACAAATCGATATTAACAAGTACGGCTACGTAAATATCTAAATAATTAGAACACCATTAGAGCTAATTCATTAATTAAAAAAGTAATTGATGACAGTTATTATATTGTGTTTAGTATAAAATTAAAACTATTCAGTCAACAGCTACTCGGGCTGTATCTCAACTTGCAGCTATCGGCGTACGATAATGTTACTGATAACACAGCTGCCGGCGTGCGTTCGTGATATGAGACTCCAACATAGCTTCAAATGTGCAAAGGATTTTAATTTAAAATTATGATCATGTATTTTTTAAAATTTTACATACTATACCTAAGTTTTAGCCATAACAAAATAAATATGCGCATTAGTAAGTATATCTACTAATATTTACTACCACTGCCTTTGAATGATGCTAGCAGAGTTATTATATATAGCTAGAGGCACGTAAATATTTATGAAGCAAGGACTATTGTTTTTAAAACTATTTGACTTTTTTATTTTCTTCCTTTATGGCAATAAGTTTCAACTATTTGCCAGTGTCAAGAACTATTTGACTTAAACAAATCCTATTTTACGGCAGGTAGTTTTGAACTTGGAATCATGTGACTTCAGTTAAAAACGAATTTTGGTTTAAGGCCAGAACTTATTTTACAAGAAACGTTGTAAATGAAATTACCGGATTTTCTTCTTTAATTGCTTTCCTTCCTGAGTTGTGATGACAGCTTTTCCTGATGACCTTAAATCCGTTTTTGTAGCTGGAATATATAATAAAATAATAATTTTAGTTTAATTTAATAATTTACTTCGTGTGTTTTCATTATTAATCCCATCTAAAAACGCAATGCCAAGACAACCTTAACATTTAGGGAAATAAAAAATTGTTTAGTGGCAGAGAATGCATGTAAAATTTTATAGAAATCGGCGAAGCTGTTTACGACGACTATGGCAACTAACGTCATGTCCTATGGAATTCTGCTATGGGGCAGGACAGCTGATATTGAAACTATATTTGTAATGCAAAAAAGGGCCATACGTTCCATATATAATTTATGGGCTCGGGACTCATTAAGAGATCTCTTTAAGAGTACTGGTATCCTTACTGTGCCGTCACAGTATTAATTTAATAACATTTTACACGTTGTGTACGTGTACGTGTATAACATCGACTTGCATACAAAAGTAGGTGATAGACATAGTTATGACACGAGGAACAGAAATAAAATTGCAATGCCTGTTTTCCGGCTTAGTAAAGTAAAAAAATCATTTATGGGGCAAGGTTTACGCTTATACAATAGAATTCCTCATAGTATTAAATCGTTTAGTAGTTCTTAATTCAAAAACTATATTAAAAATGCATTAATGAATATATGGAAGATGACAATCCATGGAATGTTGTCGCTTAAGAACCACAGGTCAGTTCATTGGCATCATTATTATTATGTACATATTACATATTATGTAGAATTAAAATGTAAAAATTTTATTTCTTTAAAAGAGCCACTACAGAGTTTCTTGCCGGCTCTTTTCTGTAGGAACTGCCTTCCGAACCGGTGGTAAATGTTATAACTATGTAATATTATGACGATTCAAAAGTGCTTCTATAAGAAGTCTAGTTGAATGAATAAATGTTCGAGTTTGAGTTGAGTTTAGCACTCAGATACTATGATAAGGGAATTTTACATATGACAAGTAAATTATCGTAGGACTCATTTCTAATTAATATATTACATACATATGTTTAGCAATGAATATTATACATACCAACAAGAACTATTGGCACAGAAGAACTGAAGTGTTTTAATTCAGGGTACCATTTGTGAATAACATTTTCGTAAGAAGATCTGCTACCAACTGAATAACAGACCAAGAAGCAATTCGTCTAGAACAATAAAAAACATTTATTGTAATAATTTGGACACAATTTAGGTATCGAATATATAGATTTAAAAGTTTGTTTAAAAAATTTATTCAATTGAGGTTGATTTACTTAATAAATTCAAAAATTCTTACGCTGTTATATGATAAGGGCCTCAATCTTTCATAATCCTCCTGACCAGCTGTGTCCCATAACGCCATTTCGATCTCTTCGCCATCGACTGTTATGTGTCCCACGTAATTGTCAAATCTAAAAAAAAATAACAGATTTTTTAAAGAATACACCTACAACGTGTGTGAAGTATTTGTTGCGATCATAATTTTTCGAACCTGTCTTTATTATTGGAGTATTATTTACTATTATTATAGTAAAGTTTTTGCCCACGGCTTCGCACGCGTTTAATTCGCAGTAATTTAAAATATAACTCAAAGTGAAGGTATATGTATTCTTTCACCTGGAATCATTCTATCTATTATAAGAACCTCATCAACATTCGTTGTGTAATTAAATCTAAGCATACATATGGACATACATTCATACATAAGGAAAGACGCGACTTTCCTTAATACTATGTAGTGATTAACTATTGGAACTTTTCCCTTAACTTTATTAACTGAATTTCAAATTTTGCTTCAGTCCGTAACGAAGTACATTGAGGAAACTAACCTAATAAAAAATAAATCAAAAGTAACTGAATATAATACTTAGTTCAAAAGATAGAACAAAAATACGCTTTAATGGTAGAAGCGACGAAATTGTCTCACTTGCTCTTATACAGAGCATACATAAGAAAATGATAATATAATCCTAATAAATAATTCAACCCTATTTAAGGATAATAAGATCCTTTATAAATGTACAAAGTTCGAATTTCAATACTTTGGCAACGGTCAAATAGATTATATCTTCAAACAAAAGGTTACCTGCACCTTTTGCATGTTTATAAAACTACTTATAAACAAATTTAACTAAATTTGTGTGTAAAGTTTTTGAATAATTTATATGATTTTACCCACCGTGAAATATTTTTAGTTCAATATAGAATTGTTTTTTTATTACAATGATTTATAATCTGCAGTATTACCTACAAAACACGTTTATAAAGTTGCGGTTAAGCAGTAACTAAATAGATATGAAGGTCTATTGAATTTATATTTGTTCTTCCGCTCAGACGCAAATGATATACTTAAATGTACAAAATCAATGAAATACAAATATAATTAAATTTTCAGATTATAAATTTTAAGGCAGACATACTGAAATAGCAAGTTATTATAATTTGAATATAATACCAATGCAAATCGGTTACCTACGGTCATTGACTACAAATGCGTAGGTCCTTGGAATGTAATACAGAGATGGATCGCAAGGAAGTCTATAAAGCGTTAGTAGGCGTGTGTCCAGTTTCTTAAGGAGGAAGTCACAGGCCCGTACAATACAACAATGATGTCGCTTATTTGACTTTACAAATAGTGCATGTTGCTTGTAAATCGACCAGAACATTTGACATATTTTCTAAGCAAAAATAGACTTCCTTTCTTCAGTTTTAGGTAAATTCTCCTATGCATTACAGTTCTCAAAAATCATTAATTACATAATAATTTAACACAACAATAGATATCTACGTACCAGATGCAGTTATATATTAATATTGTGACACTCTTACCAAATAGCAATATTTCGGCATCCTGCCATGGTAGGAACTATAAGTACATACCTACGATTAGGTACTTAGTTACATAGTACTTACTTACGTGCCAAAAGAAATCTAAGATATACCAAATATATATAATATACATGTTATTATTAAATCTATATATATATACTAGCTGCACCCGGCAAACGCTGTTCTGCCTTACTCTTATCATTTAGGGGTGTGAAAAATAGATGTTAGCCGATTCTCAGACCTACCCAATATGCTTACCAAATTTTAGAGGAATCGGTCAAGCCGTTTCGGAGGAGTATAGAGACTAACATTGTGACACGAGAATTTTATATATAAGATAAAAGAAATTTCAGTTATAAATAGTGTAACTAACACCAGCTACACTATTTATAACTCAAGAACGGATTGACCGATTTGGTTGAAAATTATTGCAGAGGTAGCTTTGAACCATGCGACGGACATAGGAAGGTTTTAATCTCGGAAATCCCACGAGAACGGGAACATGCGAGGAAAACCCCGGGTCTATTTTTCTGCGACTACGCAGGGAAAAACGCGGGCGGAAATCTAGTATGAATATATTTAATATGTCAATTTTCGATAATTATAAGGCATAACAAAAAAGAGAAATAATGATCCAAAAATTTCATCGTCTATCAAAATAATCCATCAAATAGTGAAAGTGGTGTCGATTGTACCCAAAGAGTAGATAAATATAAATTGCACCTGATAATATCGCACCGAAGATTGTGAAACGACTAGTGAAGGGACTAAATAAAATCATCACTCTCATTTATCGATAAAACTAGGATTATTAAAAGTGAGGCAGGTTATGGTTATCTATACTTTGTCTATAAGTGAAGTCCCGTGTCCCCTAGTGGGGTATGGGGCAGATGATGAACATCTGTTTCACTGATCGATTTTCTTTACGGACAAGTAGGTGATCAGCCTTCTGTGCCCTGCCAGACCGAGACATTTTTTTTTTGTGCGTCACCACCGGGAATTGAACCCAGGACCCCTCGGTTCTACGCTCACGCGTTAACCACTGTACCAAGGAGACGGTCAATACTTTGTCTATGCGTTGTTCAATATGAACTGTAATTTTACATAGAAACCTCATTTTTACTTTTTAAATGTCATCTTTGGAAACATAATATGAGATGAGAGATTTTCAGTATTTGAGTTTTCATCGTCGGAGAAATATTTAGTAGTTTATTAGCTTTAGTTTTTTTACTGTTTGTGATTGAAGAAGTTCAAATCACGTGTTAGGCGTCATTACACTACTGATCATTAGTAGCATTTAAAACTAAAAAATAAATAAATGACTTATAGCCACAAGAGTGCGGACCCATTACTATCGATGATGAACTTAAACAACACTAAAACGAAAATCGCGGCGTCTCCCGCCCTAACTTGCGTTTGCGAGGCCTACGATTCCCCAGTGTTAAGAAGTTTTCTAAAGCAAGGGCCTAACTCAGTGAACATATAAATATGTTATTATTATAGCTAGGACTTTAGCCGTAGCGGAGAGGAAATAATTATCTACCTAGTTAAGTTTACGGCGTACCTTGTATCGCTACCAAAGAATACATAGTATTTATTCCTACCTATAGCTTTGATTTGACATTTGCTTATATGTTCGTAAACGCTTCATTAGTATTAATAATATGTATGCGTAGGTAATTGGAAGTAGGATCCTTTTTCGAACCCGTCGGTTACTAGACCAAATAACATTTGTATAACAAACTAGCTTCCCGCCCGCGGCTTCGCCCGCTACCGTATTGTTCTTATCTTTTAAACCTTCTCTGGCCTATTCAGAATGCACGAAAAACATGATAAAAATCAGACCAGTCATTGTCGAGTTTTAGCGAGACTAACGAACAGCAATTGATTTTTATATATAAGATTCGTAAAATAGGTATTTACTCATGCGCGTACAAAATCATAAAGTACCTATGTATTACTACGCCTAAAATTTTGTAACAATAACGCTGCCTTGAATTTGAATTTTAGGAATAACTCAACAACAATAGTTCTTCTTATAGTTGTGAAGATTGTGAAGTACGTTCTTATAATATAAGAAAATATAAATCTTAGTAAATACAATCTTAGTACCTATATAGAGTCCTTACTTCTTATAACTTTTTTGAATTTAGGAAGCTACGTGCTTTATTTGTCTGCCTTCTTTAACCATTACATATTAGTTTACATCGTGCAACTCTAGTGGGTCCTCTCATTGTATATTAAAATCAAATGACGTATTTAAAAGATTTCACTAAAAAATGAAGAACAAGTTGGCGACACCTATTAAAATTGGCTATTGATTAGGTCATGGTTACCAATTTGTAAAAAAATATAACTTCCGTATAAGTAGTGGTCACGTTTACAGATGACGTAATGTGTGCTTTTATTTAAAGGTTTTTTAAAATGTTTAAATAATAAACTATAGCCAGTGAGCCATACGTCTTAGTTTAATTATGTTATCGTATGGTTATAGCATATTCTCGATTTTTTTTTTTGCTTGTTCAAAAGCAAAGGGTAACGGGTGTCATAAGTTTAATGAAAACGTGTGTTTGTTTGCTCTTAGCTCATCTAAAGCTGTTTGGTACTAGTTTCATCTTAACCTAGTATAGTATTATGTTATCAGTGATGTAGAAATTTAGTCAAGTAAAATCAATTTACTGGGGTCTCAATTAAGAGAGGCATTTTTTCCTATTTCTATCCGTCTGTCTTTCCGTACGTCTGTATTTCACAATCTTATGAACCGTGTTCGTTAGATAGTTGTAACTTTTAAGAATTATGTATTTCTGTTACCAACAAATTATAAAAAAATCGTAATTAAGAAACGATTGGCACGGTCATTTATTGGATGGGTGACCAATTTAATATTACTAATTATTCAATTAATTATTAAAAAAGGGCAGGAGGTGCAATTAAAATAAATGTCACAATAATACTATAAAAACAGCAATTAATACAGATATTTTTAAAGAATTTTAAACAGGCGATTTGGTCATTACATTATTTATCCCAACGCGACACGATGTTTCGAAAAGCCGCTGACCAAGCTCGCTGTAAATGTTCGAAATTTAAACAACATAAAACAAAGTAACTATATAGTAGGTAATGCAAGAGTAGTCTACACTTATATCATAAAGAGGAAGAATCTGTATTTTTGTTTGTTTGTAATGGATAAACTCAAAACAACTGGATCGATTTAAAAAATTCTTTGACCATAAGAAAGATGCATCTTCACTGAGTGACAAATAAATAGCCTATATTTATGTACCACGGGCGAAGCCGGGGCGAACAGCTAGTATAATAATACGGGTAATGAAATTGATGTAATATGAGCTGTTATTTTAAATATTATATGTGATGCGTTATATAAAAGTTATTTAGTTAAATAATTGGAAAAGACTTGTTTAACAGTATAGAAAATTTAAGCTGCAGAGGTAGTAGTAGTCATAATTTTAATGATTTCATCGATTTTCTTTAGCCTTAATTTATAATAAATAAAGCTATTTACAGTGATGATTCATATTAATACCTATGTTGATAAAATATTTATGAAGTCATAGAAGGAAAAGTAACTTAAATCATATATTCTCGCACGAAATATGTTATAGAGTAGTAATTGGGTACAGTCATTTTCCACACAATATTTGTGAGTGATAACGACGTAACCGCATCACCTGCTAATTTAGACACGTACGGAACGCTAGCATTTACTGACCCGTTGACCTATTGCCAGTAGGTACCTACTGCAGCAGCAGGTCTTTATCCGGATTAACTATTTTACAATTTAAAGAACGATGTACTTACACTGTTGGTACATATTCCTTTGGAAACTCGTTCCTTGTGTACACGTACAGAAGGCATGTTTTGCCCACCATCCCGTCTCCGACCACTGTAACCTTCAGTCTTTTCGCCGTCCCCATGGTTTACACCACATTCGAAAATGTATACACACAATATCAATAGCAATGTCAATTATTGTTTTAACACTCTTTTTAGTCAGTAACGTTGCATATCGAATTTGAGCGATAACTCGTCAACCGGTAAGACAAATCACTCCTTAGCGGCTCTTATCATTTAGTGATGTAATGATCTTATCACACTTGTAGAAATATTTACGATAACGCAGCAATGTTAATTGTAGCGAAGCGCGCGCGCACTGTTTCGCGGATGAATGCAAAATGGTTGTGCTTGTGAGTTGTGACTCGAACATAGTATAATTGGAATTGGAATGATTCAACTCAGTGTTTGTCAAGCGATGAATAGTAGCTGCGTCAAACGTCGCGCAAGTAGCCACCGCAAGCCTCACTCGATAGATCGATATATTACGTATTCTTAATCAATTCAGTGTGCGTCTTCTGTCCAAAGTTTTCGAACAAATGAAATAACGTCAAACAATTGTTGCGTTTACCATCGGCGGCAAATGGAAACAATTCTTAGCTTATGAATGTGCTCTTACGAACAAATTGTACCCTCCTCTTTCAAATAATCCAATTTATTATTTGAATATTTAATAGCAAATGTAAATGTGTTTTTAAATATCGAAAGTGTTTATGTTACCAAACAATATCTAGATATTCAATTTACATAAAATAAATCACTATCACTACATAGTTTAGTAGAAAATTGCGACATGCGTAATTCAAAACAGCTTTTCGCTTTCTGTCTATATGTATCCTTGGGTATTTAAAACTATTCGACGAATTTTTATGAAGGTTTTATAAGGGAGTTTTCTTATGTCGAAGTCGGCAACGGAACAGGGAATAAAGGAAAGGACTGGGAAGGGAAGGAAAAGGATACGGGCTTCCCCACTCACCAAACGAATATGGTATCTTCACCGATGCAATTGCAAGCTGACCCAAATCGTGCTCGACTCCCACATTCAGATGGATAGTGTTTCAAGAGGAATGTTTACATTCTGTAACTATTTATCATGCAGAATTGCACCCGTGCGAAGCCGGGATGGGTCTAGCAAGTAGCGACCTACGTGGAGTGTTAATATACTCGTAATTCTTTTCAGACGTCGGATTAAAAATATATAATAAACACCATTTAACCTTGTTTATGATTGCCTAGCGCTATTCATATTGTCCACTCTTAAGTAAATTATACTCTGACTTTGAATTCTATGAACAACATTTTTTAGTACTCATCAACTTCACTGCTGATCCAGAAACTTTTTTAATTCAGCGATGCGGCTATGACACGCTCAGCGTGTCTCCCGCGCCGGCGGCAATCTTGCCGTACCGCTTTTGTCGCTGGTGCGGGAGCCCGCGCTGCGCGTGTGCATAGGGTCAAGCCAGCTTGTGCGGGCAGACATACCGATGTGTGTTCTACGATTTTTTTCTTAATATTATAAATTCTATTTCTGATAACGATATTTATTTTTTTAGAAATTACAGTAGTCGTTATTTATCTGCACGTAGACCGATCTCCGTTCTATAATGGAATAGATACAAACGCTATGGATATTATTTAGAAGTTTTAAGAGTTCACCGATTTGTATTTTATTCATATATAATACTTTATATATTCTAATGAACAATGAGCAAAGGTA
>NC_052112.1:5861824-5871609 GCF_012273895.1 Zerene cesonia | reverse complement strand
GCTTCGGAGTGTTAATATAACAGCGTAACAATTTATTGTCAACCAATGAATTTAGAGAGGTTATTTTGTACATAAAACGTAGTCCAACGTAAATTTATATTTCCAATTTTTATTATTTATACCAAATATTTTCTTTTTCGTATTATTAAAATTAAATCTGAACTATCTAAACAAATAAAATTAGAAATCATAAAAAATATATTATATGAAAGAAATGTGTTGCCCGCACGCACTGGCGACTAGGAAAAAAAAACACGCACGTGTTTCACGCACAAGAGATGCGATTTAACGCGGATGCCGGCAAAAAATTTAGTTCAATTAAGAACCTTGTAGACGAAAAATAATGAAGAGAATATATTACGATTTGATGTCGGGAAGTGGGAGAGGGAGTTAATAAATCTCTTTATTACCTGAAACTGCAATTGGACTTATTTTTAGCCGATTGCAGAGTCCAAAATTTGTTTTTATGACAGATATCAAGAAGACTCTTTTTTGCCTTTAAAACCTCTGACTTTCCGTAATTTATTTTTTCTGTTATTTTTATTACAATTACTTTTAATTGGGTTGGGTTTAAATTGGACTTACTCTACTATACATTTCTTTTGGTGCAAAACCTATTTGCACTAGTCATTACAGAACATAATATCAACTCGTACTCATACACTACAAAGTTACGAGCATAGTCAGATTAGAAATTATTTCAGGAGGGGTGTTTGAATCCACCCTGGCTCCAGCCATGAAAAATATTAAACATTTTTTGTGTCAGGTTTAGTCTGACAAGTGTTATTTTTTTAATCTGAGGTCTGTTATTCCAGCAAGCAAAAGCTCTTCTTTCATGGCAATTACTTCTCTGAGTAATTCTTGATTATTTGCTTGTAGTTGTGCTATAACAGTTCTTTGTTTTCTTTCTCGATCCTTCAATTGCGTCAGAGTAGCATCACATACATCAGCACATGGAGTAAAATTGCCTTGAAAATAAAATTGGAATGAGAAAAAAAGGAATTTATTTGCCAATAACATACATTTACGATGAAATACTGCAATTTTAAATATAAATACTTACTTGTTTTACCTCTTAGTCGATCCATTAATTTTTCATTGTCCAACTTTAACCTTGCTACTTTGTTTTGCAAACATTTTTCGTTGGCTTCCTTTTGTTTAACAACCTGATTTAGTTTAGCTCGAGTTTCAATTAACTTTTGATAAAACTCATTTGATTGATCTGACACCCTTTGAGCAGAGGCAACACATGCTCTAGATTCATTTTTTTCCAAATTCACTTTATCCCGTAATTTTCCAATGGAATCCTAGACCAGATAAAAGAAATGGTAAATCTACTTTTAATTTGAAAAATATATATAAAAAAAATATATGTAAAATCCTTTGTACATACATTCAAATGTCTATTGCTATTTTCAAGTATATGATTTTGTTCCATCAAATGATCACTCTTCTCTTTAACACTTTTATATTTGTGTAATAATGTCCAAATTGAATTAACAAGTTTGACCAATGCATCAGTATTTAAAGTATCATTTTCAATGTCAATATGAGGGTTAAATATGTAATTTATGTTAAAAACGCTTAATTCCTGGAACAACAATTATTAGTATGAAATATAGCCACACCTAAGCATGTTTTTTAATGTGATTTTCAAATAATGTAGAACTCCGCAGTCTACTATACCATCCTTAGTCCTTATCCTTATATATCCTTATATTTATAAAAAAGCAACTCAATTTGTTATTGTTATTTCAATATTTGAGAGGATTGAGCAGTGTAATCAACTAATTTCTATAGAATTACAGAAGAATATAAACATGTGAAGACATATTACTTGTAATGGCTAGATTTCAGTTAAAATAAAATTTTATTAATATGATCAAAATATCACTATTATATTTGTTTTAATTCCAATTTATTGAATTAGTGCAGAATTAGTTATTTGATGCTCAATATATTTTATTCCATAATCTTTCCAATGCTTTTTATGACTTTTTGTTTATTTTATAACTAAGTTTAATTTCCAAACTTGTTAATAAATACGCATTTGTTATTTTTGATATAGCAAAACATACCTATCACAATTTTAGTTTTAGATCCTATTTAGATAGTGAATACTATAATGTAACTGAGATTGACAGTTTGTACACTCTGAATGGTAACAAAGATTTACGAGGGCATCACGAAAATTGCGGCGAGTGCAAAGTAAATGCAACCCCATAAAGCACTTCTTTTAAAACGTGGTGTCAGAGTCGAATAGACTACCCGAGAATGTAATAATGGCACACACGTGGAAGTTTTAAAGTGGAAGTTTTCTTGAAATTGTAAAATACACACGCTTCAGATTTTCAGCTGCTAGTATGCTTGAATAAATATAATAATAAATACACGCATGTTCTGCTAAGCCAGAAATTGTTTTTACTGTTACATGATAAAATAAAATAAAAACTTTACAATTGAACTAATTTATAAATTATAAACGCACCTCTGAAAGACCTATCAAACAATCTTTTATGTTGTTTCGAGTGCAAGGTTCGTAAAATGTAGCTCTTTTAAATTTGTAGTTTTCCAAAAGTTCTTTTACTTCTTCGTCAAGATCTTCAAATTCTCTTAATCTTTCCATTTGTACGTGATTATTATGACGATATAACAATTTCTATTTTTAAACTAACGAATAGAATACTTTTATTTGCAGGTAGAATTCGTATTTTGTAGCTAATAACTTTTACCGCCAAAGTACAAACTGCCAAATGTCAATTGACATTTGACAATTGTCATTTTATAACACAGATCTATACATTAAATAAAATAGTTAAAAACTGTGTCTTTATATTGAAGAAATTAAAAAAATAATAAAAGATGTGAATAAATAATAACAGAACATGAATAAAAAAATTATGCCTGTTTGTCAAACACTATTCCCCGGTACAACTAAACGGATTTAAATCTTTTCTTTTTGTTGTATAGCTATTAAGACTGGGAAACATATAACAGGGTACGCTATAATTTATTTCGGAATCAAAAACACTTGATACAGAACCTCAACAGACCACGTAAACTAAAAAGATATGAAAATTGTGCCATAATAAAAATTGTTAAAAGTGATGAGCATTTACTACTGAGAGTATAAATTTGAAGATCGATGTGGAACTATACCATAATAAGAATAAGGTCCTAGCAAACATTGTTCATTCTGAAGGACATTTTCTGTTGACTTATAAAAATCGAAGATTGAAGAAACGAACTCCTGATTTTGAATTCCAAGAGCCAAGCTACAACAACATAAATAGATGTGATGTCTTAGCAAAAGTCTGATATGCATTTTCAGTCGACTTATAATATTCGAAATCTGAAACATTTAATGTTGAAATCCTCCTGAAATCTCCTGAAATCCTGGGTCCTCCAGTTTGTTCACGTTCGAAGTTCACGCGAACGAAGTCGCGGGTACCAGCTAGAGTATACGATAACTAGTATAAATATGTACATAATCTGTGTATATTATTATATAAATAATTGTGTTAAAGCCAAAGAGAAAATACTTGCATAATTCTTGGGTTCGCATTAGTGAACAAACCGGATTTACAGTTTCTGAAAAAAGAAAAGGGATTCCTGGGATAATAAATAATTCATTCATTTTTTGTTTTGTGTAATAGCACAGCAAAAGCAGTAATAAATAGCACAACAACAACGGCAACTTCTATATCGTCTTTTCGCTTCGGCGTCTACAACTGAAATTATCCTATCAAGAGTACGGTCACTCTTAGTTTACACGTCTTGGCCGAAGCATCTTAGGCGAAACAAAGCGAGAGACCTATTCTTAAAAAAAATCTTATTTATATATATAACATCTTACAAATAATAACATTCCTTGCTATGCTCATAAATGATGACACTTCTTCTCTCACCTCTAGCTCTTTCATGTTAGTCCAAGATCCCAGACGTCACGTATTTTCTGACGGATCAAATGTGGACGATTGAGTAGTGTTAGTATGTACTATGATCGTATGCCTACCTGCTAGCTTGGTCAAACGGCCAATTTCCAGGTATCAGGTAATCGAGGTACATAAAAACATTACTTACTTCACGTAAATTCTCATGGCTGATTTTTATACATGTTTTCGAGTGTATAGTTAAAAATAAATTGTCAATACTCCCAGACACTTTCCGTCGGCCATATTGCTTGGCAGACGCCTTAAGGGTCTCAAAATAATTAGTTAACTTCACGTAAATTCTGACACTCCATTTTTATATATGTTCATCCGACAACTATTTTAAAACCTTTGACAAGAAGACAAACCGATCCAAGGGGCCAATCATCCCCTAAACTAAATTTCAATATCTCTGTGAGTGGGAGCGCGAGAGCATTATCTACGCGCATGAGACTGAGTGAGACCGACTGCGCTGTTAAGGGCATGAAAATTATATATAAAAAAATATGTATATAAAAATCAGGTAAAAAATCGGTTGTTGAATTAGAATGCTGAGAAGTAGATGCTTCTGGCTCAATACTTGCTATGTCTAATTCAACTGTCGTTGAGGATTCCACAGATGAATTTTCACACAATGTTATAAATAATTTACAGGGATAAATAAAAAATACTTTCTACCAAAAAGTAAATCAATTAACAAATCTAATTCCGAAGAAAAATCATCAAATATTACAGAAAATTCATCTGTCATATCCTCAACGACAGTTGAATTAGACATAGCAAGTATTGAGCCAGAAGCATTTACTTCTCAGCATTCTAATTCAACAACCGATTTTTTACCTGATTTTTATATACATATTTTTTTTATATAATTTTCATGCCCTTAACAACGCAGTCGGTCTCACTAAGTCTCATGCGCGTAGATAATGCTCTCGCGCATGAGACTTAGTGAGACCGACTGCGCACTGTGTTCCGTCGAGCCACTTAAGTGAAGGGGCCACGGGAGTTGATTAAAATTCGTCCGCGACCCCTTCAGACGTCTGGCGGCCCTGGGATCTTGCTCTATGTCTTCAGTTTGATCATACTTAACATAGAGACCTTCATATGTTGACCTGTCATGACCACTACCTGCACCCATATCATTTGGACCGTTGTCGTACGAATAATCTAATTATTTATTTATTTATCTTTGGGAAACAAACAATACAATTATTCTTATAGATTATATTAGATTTCTTATTTATACAATCCGGCAAACATCTTGGCTAAGGCGTAAGGGAATATTTCTGATTATTGACAACAAATTTTAGTGTTCCAAATAATCAACCAAAAAGTGTACTTGTAAAAGTGTACGTGCTTGTCAACCCTATATAATCGTGTTCACAATACAACAGCGCTTATGTTGCTATAATTTTTTTTTTATCACATCCAGTGAAAGTAACTGGTATAAACATACCTGTTTCTACCTGTCAACCCTGTAATTCATCCAGGTACATAATAGTCAACCCTATGTCTGCACATCTATGTTTTATACTTAAAGTCCAGGAAGAAATATAATAAGAAAATTTTATTCTTATTATCTTCATGTTGCAATATTTAAGGAAAAATGTTTTTTCAAAAAATAATTTAAAATGTTCTGTCCAGGATATTTTTGAAATTTGCTACAAAATGAGTTTGATTCTATTATCAACCCGGTGAATGTCGATTTAGGTTCGGATCTTCTACTAAAAAGATTAGGCATATAAATCAGACAAGAAAGAGTTGTAATGAATATAGTATTAGTTAATAGGTACATACAATCATCATCAGAACTATTTAATTAACCATTTAAAGTAAACAAAAAAATTTTTTTGCAGTACATTATTTTATTCAATTAGTAATTTTACAATGGCACTTATCAGGGA
Organism: Zerene cesonia; assembly: GCF_012273895.1. NCBI lineage: Eukaryota > Metazoa > Arthropoda > Insecta > Lepidoptera > Pieridae > Zerene > Zerene cesonia. The sequence goes on along the minus strand of NC_052112.1, from coordinate 5,865,773 downwards.
AAAAGTTAAAATGAGATTGTTAAGCTCTCAGAGCATAGCCTAAAGAAACATATAAACATATTAAAAGTAAAATTATTTTGTGTTATCTTATTATTGCTTCATAAAAATCTGAACCTCTACTTGGACCCAACGCATCCGAGACTGCCAAACCACTGTGCACAAAATAGTCTAGTGGTTGGCGTCATGGCTTCTTGTCACTTCTTCTTAGAATGGTCTATCAATTTACTCTGAAAATAAAATAATAGATAATTGCTCATTCGAGTTTTATGTCGACTTCCATTATATGTTAACAAGTATTCAATGTTATGGTGTTATTACGATTAGTTTAACACGTGTGTTCGTATAATTTACGTAACACAGTATACAGTTTATTTACATATACAGTTATAAAATACTCTTCAAGTAATAATAATCATGTACCATTGCCACTTTCATAAATTAATTAACTGCTGAATTATGGACATGAATGAAGATTTGGGTTTTTTTTATAAAAACACATTTTATATTAATTTAACTTTGTCTTTAGTCTATAGCTAACCTTAGCCAGATGAAGTCCAATTTCGCTGAGTCGCTTGTGTTGGTACGTGAGTGGTTCATGCAGTTTAGCGTCCCCGCGCTTGTAGAAATCGCTGTAGTCTAGGCGGAATGCTAATGTTTGCAAAGAGACTTCTTGGTGCAAAGCCAATTTTAGTATCAGCGTGGTCACGTGGCCTCTGTGTATGAGTTTTTTAATTTTAAAACGTAAAATTTTCTGGTTAGAAAAACTTAATCATACAGATACAAGCAAGAATTGACAAATAAAAATATTTTTGTTTGAACATTCTTAACTTTGTTTTCAATTTGATTAAACAAATTGCAATTGCATTGCAAGGCATGAGGATATTTTTAAAGGATTATATGTTTACAGAACCAGCTCATTAGCTGTAATGCATAAACTATGATTTATTTATTACTCTTTAACAAAAATTGTACAGGAAACTTAAAAATATATAAATTAATAACAAGTAATAATGAAAAACAGTAAAATTTGTTGGGCGGCCTTATCACTCAGAAGTGATCTCTTCCAGGCAACCCGGGCAAAAGGTAACAAGTGATTTAACATGCATGTACATGTTATTCTGTAGTTTTATTAGGTTTATATGATTTATAACTCAACCTGTATGTACGCGCCCAAACATTTAAATCAGCTTTTCTACTTGCTAAGAATTGGTGGAATATTTTCCTCTTCTCTTTATCAAGCGCCTCATCTGCTGTGGTAATAGCGTATTCACCTAGAAGGTAAACATTATACGTAATATTTAAATCTTCAAAACGAAGTGTACACTTTTAATTGTAATGTTGCCATCAAAAGATAGAAAGATAAAGTTGTACCTCTATCAGCTCTCTCAGCTTTTAAAACTTCGTATCGCTCTCGTCGCTCGAGCTCCGCATTAATGCCGGCATGCAGAGTCTGCTCGAAACTACGCAGTGCCAATGTTTCGTTCAAAACATTTCCCAAATAAGATTGTAACTCCTGAAGTATATAAAATTTTGTTATTTTACCAATAAGATTCAGTTGACAAAATCGTTTAAATAGATAAATATCAACACTACCTTTGCACATGCCGATTTAGGATCTTATCAAGGATTATTTTATTTTTTCTAATGAATGGACCGCCGAAAGTAGGGCGGGAATGCAACCTTAATCATCAATTTACCGAGAAGAGCGTGTTACATATATAAGCGTGTGCGCGTGCGCGTACTGTCTCATTTTATTTTCATTCGTACCATACGTAGCCAGTACGTGCGCACGTACCTGCGTGGTGTGATGTATCATGGCGTGTATGGAGTGGCGGTCGAGCGCGCGGTGGTGCAGGCGCAGCAGGCGGTCGAGGTGCGCGCGCGCGGCGGCGGCGGCGAGCAGCTCGGCCCAGGCGGGCTCGGCGCCCACGCAGCTCGCCTCCTGCAGCGCGCCGCACAGCCGCAGCGCCTCCGCGCGCAGGCACGACACGCGCCGCATCAACCCCCACACCTCTGGTGCACATCGCTCATTAGCGTCGCAAACATCCGCAAATACAATTTTAATTTAAAGATAATTAATAGAGTCTACCTTTTAAACTTTAACACGAAAACTTTGAATTTATATTAATCCATGGGTTAAGCATGTTTACAATATTAGATTTTTTTTTTTTTTGAAAAATACATTTAAACTTAAATCCGCGTTTTCGCTCAGGTAATATCCAAATGAACAATTATATTAATCCCTTCTCCCAAATCCAATCTTAAATTTTCGTTTTGCACATCAACACTACTTATTACCAATTTAGTGAAGACTTTATGATGTTCATCATAATTGTCCGTGGCCTGTGAGACCTTGACCCTGACCGCCTCCTTGGTACAGTGGTTGTGGTACAGAACCGAGGAGTCCTGGGTTCGATTCCCGGTGGGGACGCAAAAAAAAAAGTCTCGGTCTGGCAGGACACAGAAGGCTGATCACCTACTTGTCCATAAAGAAAATCGATCAGTGAAACAGATGTACATCATCTGCCCCATACCCCACTACGGGACACGGGACTTCAGTTTTTTGTGAGACCTTAAAACAACGGAAAACCATACCGGGCATGCCCTTGAGCCGCTTGTGCAGTATGGCGTGGTCGCGCCAGGCGTCGTGCAGCGCGTACTCGATGCGCTTGACGCGCCACAGCTGCGTGAAGAGCGCGCGGTACCGCGCCGCGCACGTGGCCGGGAACAGCGTGCCCAGCGGCCCGTCCACGCGGTACTGCAGCGCGAACACGTCCCACCCGCTGTCCTCGCGGCCGTCACCTGGTGCCACAATACAGATAGAACACACGCACTTTAACATCGCGACGGTTAAGATTTATATGCCAAATATGCGCTCTGACTCTATTCGCTAACATCAAATTCCATAACGCGAAACCTAACGTTTAAATATTAAATTATACGCTCTATTTCGAGCGGTTACAAAACTTTTAATTATTCCAACGAAATTAAAAACTAAATGTTTCCTACTATATCCTATCCTTTTCTTTTTTATAGTGGGGAAATCTTGCATAGATACCCAAGTCTCCCGGGGATGGAGCCGTGGGTTATGTCGCATTCTTACCGACCAAGTCAGGTTGACTTGAGTGAAGGGGCCACGGGAGCTGGTTAATTCATCCGCGACCTACTATATCCTATCCTACTAGACTAATATTATAAATGCGAAAGTTTGTAAGGAGGTGTGTTTGTTTGTTACTCTTTCACGCAATAACAACTGAACCGATTGCAATGAAATTTGGTACGTAGATAGCTGGATAATTGGAATTACACATAGGCAAGTTTTTATTCCGATATTCCTACGGAATACGGACTTACGCGGTTGCTACAGCGGGGCGCAGCTTGTTTTTTATAAAGTCACATACACTTACAATTGGGATAAAGGTTAACATGTAGTCTGGCAAGTACATGCGGCGGTTCAAACTGCGCGTTGGTGGCGCGCACGGCCGCCTCCAACGTACATGTCAAGTTGTGTACGTACAATGACGTCGCTGGTTTGTTTAATTCCTCCCTAAAACAAATTATGTTATGCTCTATGTCAATATTTCTGGACAACTTAATTATTATCATTGCACATGATAGTATGACGAATGATCTTAAAACTTTTTTGTATTTGTATTTGAATTAGTAAATATTTATCGTTGTACGTAGGGCCTGGTACGTCACCATGACGGTAACATGTGAATGACGGTAAAACCAGCCAAACTAATATGAGTGTTTATAATCATATTAGTATAAATATAATTCATATCCTTGTTTGAACAAAGCCCTGGGCAGATTGAGATAATGATTCTAAAAATATTGAGTAGAATAACCTTCACTTGAAGTGAAGGAGTAAGAGCGAGGCCACATTAGTACGTTGCGTTGCGGTGCGTCGCGTCATCGCAACGGATCAACGCATTGTATGCCACAC
>NC_052112.1:5831532-5860824 GCF_012273895.1 Zerene cesonia | reverse complement strand
AATATATGAAAAATGACGCAGCGTCAACGCTGCGACGTCGCAGCGCAACGCAACGTACTAATGTGGCCTCGCTCTAAAATGAGTAAACTAGAAAGACTACAAATATTCTGCAACAGGCAATTTAAGTTCTAAGGGTGTTTTATAAGGACATTCCCCTTTTCCTCAACAAGCCAAGCCTAAAACAAACGCCAGCCAAGCGGCTACGAAATACATGACTCACTGCAGGAGCGTCATGAGGTGGTGCACGAAGTCTCCCTGCGCGAGCAGCAGGTAGCGGCGGTGCGCGGCGAGGTGGTCCAGCAAGTGATGGTGCGTGGTGAGCGCGGCCAGCAGGCGCGCCGCCGCCGCCGCGTGCGCCAGCCCCACGCCCTCGCGCAGCCCGCCCGCCTCCCACCACCCCGCGCCGTCTGACTCCTCCTCGCTGCTTACACCTATTTGATAAAAATATGTACCATATTGATTTTTTAATTCGACAGTTTTTGGCTTGTTACTCAATAACCAGGGTTTTCAACCAACTGAAGTGATTCTTTTTGTATTTGATAGGAAATTGTTGTCATTTGGTCCCAGTTTAGAATTTGGAATGGTACCTCTTTCCCAAGGAAGTAAATGAGCATTTTTGTAGAAAAAAAAATTGTTGTTTTTAATACTTACACATAAATGCAATGAAAAGTGTAGCATAAAAATTTTGTTATCATAACATTGCAAGTGTCGAAAAGTATCCAATTCATCAAGATTCCATCTCAAGACATAATTTATTTCTGTTCTTTTACTATGATAAAGTTCCTTTAACGATAATACACATTTGTATTATTTTAATCTCTTTAAAATAAAAACGGTCAAATGAATATATAGTCAAAATAAAGTCGGGCCGGTGCCAATTATTACATAACCTCGATTTTTTATTATATGCCGTTAAAGCGGCAACATGAAATTGTCAATTGTCTAACTGTCATCTTTCATGAGATACATTGCTTGATGATAAATGGACAGACATACAAACAGATAATCAGCCAATCAGCTGAGTCTTATTTATTTGGTTCTATTTTACCCTAAAAGATAGGCAACAACCATAAAACATATATTGTTTAAAGGATAAAACTATGTTGCTATTAATTTATTCATAAACTAGCGGTCCGCCCCGGCTTCACACGATTTTTCTCTCCACAAGAACCCCTTATGTTGGCACAAGAAAGGTTCTCAAAGACATTAAAAAAAAAATGGCCGAATTGATCGACCCGTTCTCCAGTTACTCTTAGCAAAACATTTGGCGATTAATCTTTATTCATATTACATACAACAATGAGTCTAAAAAGTTTTGTCTTAATAAAATCTTACACCATATGTAATTACACAAATGATAATTCACATAAAGATAAAACAACGAACGCTAACCATTTCGTGTATGGGCAGCAAGAAGATGTTGTAAATGATGCGCATGGTCTGGTGTTGAATCAGCTTCCCCAGCCTGATCAGGTAAATCAGCACAAGCTTCTCTCATAAATACTACGCTTTTGCCAGTTGCCAGAATTTGTGCAGCTTGCTCCCGACACATGAATGATGGAACCATCCAATCCCTAACAGAAATTATGTATAATAATCAATAGCTTTTACATCATTGACAATAAAATGAATCCTTTGTCCTCTTAAGACATGTGGATGTATAAGAACAGCGGTATTAAAAAAACAGTATTCACCAACTTAAAAACTCAAACACATAAGTATCTGGAGTTTGAATAATAACAATAAATATTTACCTCACTCTGTATTTATCATGCCACATTCTGTCAATTGGTACACCACTACGACTCTCAATGAAAAATTCATTGAAAGGATCATCAATCTCTCCTAAAACATAAATGAACATGAATTTTGTACATAAATTTACAAAAAATTGCAAGATTTCTTCATCTTGAAGAAGATTTCCAAAGTATATAACGATGTATAAAAAATGAATAATCTGTATTTATTACCATGTAAAAGCCAGCGAGTTAACATAAGTAGTAATGGATATGTGAGTGCAGTCAAGAGTCTGCGTGCTAAAGCTGCCACACGCTCGTCACCGTGATTGACAAAGCGGTGCACGCATGACGCTAATTCACCACCTGCAATATTTCAAACAATTACTACCCAGATTTAAATTTTGCCTACAGTTGGAAGCAAGATTTATATCTGAATAGTTATTATATAGACACGATAGAAACCATATCTAAATATATCTAAATACGAGATGATTGGTCAAACCGCCGCGTAATGTGTGCTGCGTGTAGGCCCAGCGCCGCCGAGTCAATTAGTGTTTATATCTTTTAAGCTGTATTACATTGCACTATATATATATATATATATATATATATATATATATATATATATATATATATATATATATATATATATATATATTTTTTTTTTTTTTTTTTTTTTCTTTGTAGTATGTATAGTTGTTCAAACATTTAGTTTTGCATCATAGAGATGCATCTGCAGAGAGGTATTATGAGGGTCAATTAGATATGAATGCCAAATTCTGTTTGTATCTTCATCAAAATAGTATTGTTTTATTAATCAAGTAGATTTAGATAAATTTGCAATTTTGTATTTTGTTATTTGAGCATTTTAATTTTTTTCTTTAATGAATAAATCCAAATAAGTGTAGTTATTATCTTCATTTTCACTCTTACTCTTACATAGGTTTTATACCTACTATAGGTACTCTTATGCAGTTATTATAATTTATTGCTTTATATTTATTTTTTTACAGACTGTTTGTGTTTCTTTAGTTGAATGAATGCTTGTTTATGGACAGAGTGATGAATTAACCAATGCGATGTGTATTCTAGCAAACACACTGTAAGTTTGTGAAAATATGATCCATAGTATTAGTTAAAATTGACAGTCGGGTTATATATATTTTATGTAAATTATTGATAACTAGCTGTTCGCCTCGTTTTCACCCATGGTGAGTATGTAGTCTGTATCACTCAGTGTAATTGTAGCTTTCTAATAGTGAAAGAATTTTTGAAATCGGTCCAGGCGTTTACGCGTGATGGCGTGACCAAGGGAAACAGGGATTCATTTATATATATCTAGATATGATACACGTAGTAATAGAATGATGCATGGCAGGTAATATGAATTATTTGTACTATCCTATTAACTCGAGGGGTTGAAGACCGGCTACTATTAACTATTTGCGATATCTCAACAGAAACTTTTAATTTGCAATTATTGATTAAAAAAAAAAATACTTAATACTCACCTGTTACTCCGACAGACAAGTAAACTCCATATTAGACTTTAAGATAGACAGAGCATACACAAACTAGGATAGTCTCCTAAACTGTAATCCCTCATACAACAAAAAGAAATACCATTATCCTAAAATGCAATAGTATTTACTATTTTATATTAAATCACCTTTTTTATGTTGAGCGGCATGGGTAATATTTGCAAGCCAAGTCAATCTATGTAAAGGATCTTGAGCCCAAACACATACACGGCGAAGAGTACCCCCACCTCCATCACTTTCACACACCTAAAATAGATTTTTGTGTTATAGAACAAGAGATTAGAATTTTTATTATTCATGTAGCTTTAAATGTTTAGGTGAGGTTGTGGGGAGCCAGCACATGGGTTTTTATTAAAGTTCTGATCTATATTTATTAAATCTGTCAAAATCACCTGGGATTGTAGCAATGCAACACTTCTATAGTATTCTGTTAATTCGTCCCTGACTGCTGCCACTAAGCCTTCGCCCATGAGACCTAGAACAAAAACAAATCCTACTAATATTATAAATGCGAAAGTTTGTAAGGATGTGTGTGTGTTTGTTGCTCTTTCACGCAAAAACTACTGAACCAATTGCAATGAAATTTGGTACGTAGACAGCTGGACAACTGGAATAATATAAAAACAACTTTTTATCCCGATATTCCTATGGAATAGAGACTTACGCGGGTGAACCGCGGGGCACAGCTAGTATTTTAATATTTTGTAAAAGTTTTAAATGTTTATAAAAACTGTAAATATCGCAAAATTAAGAAGTCGCAGAATTTTTTCCAGCCCAAATATTATTTTTTAGTTATAGGAAAAGGTTTGCAAAGAGGATTTAAAGAAAACTATAAACTTGTCTGTCTACCTTGGGGCATAACACCAGAAGCAGGATCAATAAATTCCTTGAGTCTATCATGTAAAAAACCAAGATGTGCAATCCGAGAATAAAGTATTTGTATGGGTCTAGGCCATGAACAATTTGTTCTTGCCTTAACACCTGTTGCTGCCAAAACTGCATCCCTTACACAAGTATGTTCATTTGAACGATCTGAAACAGAAGTCCAAGATCATTATTCATTTATTAAATGCTTAAACCGCAGACATTGTAATTAATTGTGACTCACCACATGTCTGTAGGGCTAAGGCCATATTACTGTTATTGGAGGGAATACTTGGATTGGAATTTTGCTGCTTTGGAGTGTTTCTATCCCAACTTAATGATCCCATTGTACTTTTACTAGAGGTAGTGGTGCCTGAAAATGCCACAGCAGAGTTCTGAAAAATTAAATAACTTTATGTGTTAAAGCATGCAAAAATACAGGTGAAGCTAATAAGATTGTGTTTCCATCTATACTTACTGCAATATTAAGATTAGGTACTGGGAAAAGTTGATGAGTTGAATCTGATTGTTGGGCACCATCTGCGAGTTCAAGTAAGAGAGATAATACTGCTACCCGTTGCTTTAATACAAACTGTAAAAATACACAATTATATACCTTGATGACTCAAGCAGCTCTCATGGTAAAACATTTTTATTTTTAATGAATATTCACTAGCAAATTAATTTCTTGTCCTTAAATTTAAATCCCATTATTTATTATTTTCAAAGTTGAATAATGGTATTCTAATTTGACAAAAATGTAAATGTATATTAAGAATAACTGAACAATAATTTAGCATAGTAAACATCTAACTACTTACAGTATTTTTGAGTTTTGCAAAAGACTCATTAAACTTATCAGCATCTCTACTTGATATAGTAGCTAATCTTGAATGAATTTTCTGGCACAGCAATTTTTCGTCAAGAGGTGAACTGGTTTTGTCATTTGTTGAAGACAAATAAGACAAGGCCATCTCATATGCTCCATCTGAAATTTTTAATAAAAATAATGTCAAAATTGTTCTACTTTAATTTTAAGACAGATATAAAATTTTAGAATATACTATAGCTAGGTACTCTTTTTCAAGTTTATAAAGATATCCCGCAGATAACTTTGTATAGTAAACATAATCTGTTTAGTTTTTTTAAACAATGTACAAATTATTTTATTGAAAATAATCATCAAATTAATTGACACATGATTAACTTTCGAAAATGGAAGAATTACCTGGATTAGATGACAATCCTTTACACAATTTATTAAGTAGTGAAGACACATTGTTCATGGAATTATCCATTGCATTAGAAAACACTCAAACACACACAACTAATACTTTATTTTTTAGTATTTAAGTTAGAAACCGGAAAAACGAAAATTAAAAGCGTAATTCACTCTTGTCACAACATTTATTTATTAAACTCTTTAACTGACATTTTATGTACCTGCTGACTACTTTTAAACAGGCACGATTTGTTTTTAAAGAAGGTGCATGCAATCAAATATAACCGTAGTTTTAATTAAAGTTATATTATGTATTTTGAATTTTGCCTTTTTGATTTTTGAATATAATTCGTTTTTCTGATAATTAAAGTTGACAGACTGCAATGAATTAACAGATGCAATAGATCAATCAAATTAAATTTACAGATAAAATAAGTTCCGAAAAACAGCCATTGGCAGTTTTTTCTGCTTTCCTTTGGACGGCGAAAATAGCTTAGGAGTATTTATCTCTTTATCAGATTTAGAAATCTATAATTAAATCTAAATCGACAGAGAAAATGCGCGTATTTTTTATCTGATATTACAACGCTTTATAAAGAGTCGCAAAAAAACAAATTTTGGTTGCCAAAAAATAAATTTTAATTAAAAATATTATGTATTAAATTACCCAAATAAAAAAGACAATTTATGAATTTAAATGCCTGCCATCTGGCGAGCTTAATATTGGTGGCCACAGTTCATAGAACAAAAGAAGTTGAGACAAAATAGTATGGAAATTGAACAATTTTTAGTGCCCCAGAGAGAGTTAGAGAAAATAGATATGAGAAGGATAATAAAAAGTATCACTAAATTATGTGCTGATTACCTATGTATTTTCATTAATTTTACGAAAACGAAAATCCAAAACATACAGGACAGTAAATTATAAAGGCTTTAACGCTAAGTACGATTTCTATCTGACAAGCAATATCACTCTTTGCACTTTAGCCTTTTTTTGCAATTTTGCAATTCTGCATTTTGCGAATAGTCTGCACAGATATATATATGAGAGCCATATTAGAATTGCACCTTATCCCATTAAATAGTTTTGGAACTAGAAATCGAACTTAAACTTTAAATTAATTTGGTTCTTTCTTTTCTTCTAAGATGCTGCGTTTTTACATGTTTATTAAGATTTTTAAAATTATTTGTTTTAAAACCACATTCAACACAGACAATAGGATCATATGGTAAATGAGTTAATTTATGGAGCCTTAATTGTTCTTTACGATGTGTTTTGTAAATACATTCTGTGCACAAATATTTTTCACGTTCTGCATTATGAATACGTGACATATGTTGTTTTAAATAGTGGTATATTTTTGTTTTATAGTCACATACAGAACATTGAAAAGGTTTATAATTTAAATGTAGTGCTTCATGTCGCCTTATATTACGTAAATTATTTGTTGAGTATGTACATAACATGTTTGCATCTGTAGAACATCTATAACGCATATATCGCGACTTTGTTATACAGTCATTTCTCTTAGAACACAATGGTTCCAATGAGTTTGACTCATAGTTATGTTTTTTATCTTCATTCAATAATGCTAGGTGATTCACATAATCTGTGAATAAGATAATTGGTATTTAATAAATTCTCCCCCAATGTTATGCATACCAACAAAATGTAGTATAAATATACTACGAAACATACTTACCTCCCATTTGAGAAAAATAACTCGGCTTATTATAATGACGCAAGTCAATATTAAGTGCATTTGCAAAAGCGCTTCCATAGTACACGAGAAGTTCAGTATCCCGGGGGATTGCTTTTATAGTGCTACAAAAAGCAAAAATATCAATAGTACCTATATTCAATAACGTTAAATAAAATAGCCAAAAAATATAATAAGCATTAACCTACCTATAATAAATTTGACGTTTATATTGAAAGGCAACTAGATTTTGTTCGCTCCAGTGTCTCGAACAGTTTACATATCTCATCCAATTAGAATTGTATGCATCAAATGCGTCTAAGTATAAACTTTCAACGTTGCTAGTGAGAACCTGGCGGGTTTTACTTATCAAATAAAAATATCGCTTATTCATTATTAAGAAATTGTTATTAGTTAAGTGTAACGTTCATAGAATTTCTTAAATATATAACAAAGTTTAATCGGCATCGGTTGAGTTATTTCCAAGCTTTCAATCATTTATGAACTATGAATTAGAAACTAATATAAGAAAAAATTATTTAAATTAAATTTAAAGTAGATGTTCTTTACCGAACAATGGATGATTTACGTTCATTACCTGCCAACAGTATGAAGTTTTTACATCCCGAGTTCTTATTCCTTGGTATGGACCAAAACGTACGCCGCGAGGTAATGCAACTGTTGTAAATACTCCTAATCCTGCCCCTTTTAAAAGAATAACATACTTATTGTACAAAAATTAAACGATCATGTATGAATTCAAGAATTTCTTTACTATTCTTATTAAGCACAATATAATGTTATCTATACGTATACTACTAGTATAGTATTATTTAATCTGTCCTTTTACCTATGATAAAATATGCAAAAGTGTGCTTGTTTGTTATTTGCTTTTCTTTCACATTTCGACGGAGCGATTGTATGTTTATGATAATATCAAGATTTTTGTATTGAGTTCTTAAAACCCCTATATATATTACTGCTGGACCGATTTCAAAAACTTTTTCACCGTCTGTAGGTGCTATAAGACTACTATCGAATTTACTAACCTGGTATAGAAGAATAACTGATACGCAGAATAGATAATGGAGTAGTAATAACTGCTGCTGGTTCGGGTTCCCATTCTTTTTTCTCTAATAGAATCTTTTGAAATAGACAATACATAATACGTCAAGGACATTGTTAAAAGTAAGAACCATAAAAAAATATATGTACCCGTATGTATTATAGTTTACTTGTACATTAATAATACTTTAATTACCTTTTCGTCGGGAATCACTAATTGTGGTCCGTGCAAAGAACAATATTCATAGACATAGTCAGCACATTCAAAGCAAACTGTTGATAAAAATTACAATGCATATTGACTTAAATCTAAAAGGGGAAACTAATGAAAGAATTGTGTGTTATAAATCTTTCTTACGTAACATATTATCAATATCACATTCTTCTATTGAGTTCATACTTTTTGTGGCGAGTAATTTCAACTTTTTTACTGTCTTCTCAATTAATTTCTGCATGGAATATCATAAATAGAGAATAATAATTTAATTAATATTTATTTAAACGCCCGGGAATATAGCGTAAAAAGGTTTCCGATTTGAACAGAACTTTAAAAAACAAACATGAGATTTTTCTTTCGAAATTTGAATTTTATTGACTACTAACTGTTCGCCTCCCGGCTTCGCCAAAAAATCAAAGACGAAAAATTATTATCGGTATCGGTCCAGTATTTTTCGTGAAATAATCACAAACATACTTATATATAAATCTTTTTTCTTTACAATGTTAGCGTAGACTAGTTTAGTATTATGTTATCTGTTGTATAGATAAGAGCTCCTTCGGAGTTAATTAAACATAAATAAAAAAGACACTTTTTTACTGAAATTTATATGTACACCTTATTCTGAAAATACAAAATATCATGTAACATTTGATAACAAAACATCAAAATGAAGATTTGAAAGTCTCTCTAATTAAGTCAACTTGCTGGAATCTACTTTCACACTTTTTTTAATTTCAGTGACGACTGAATTAAGACGACTAAATTCGTCGTACATAGTGTAATGCGCGATTTTACTTACCAAAAATCGTCACGTTAGTGGTATCCATTAAAATTTACTTTTATCTATGGAACATTAGGTCTTTTAACTTTTTCTTCATTATCTATGGTTTAGCTATTTGTGTATGTGTGCTGCTAAGTCTGACTCTGATTATTGAATCTTATGTGATTGAAAACTATATTTTAAGTTATTCGTTAGAGATTATTAAGTACTAGTTGCCTATTTTACAAGAGTAAATGTGAAAAATGAGTTTTTCCATTGACGAAGTTAACTTTTTAGTTTACCGTTATTTACAAGAATCGGGTAAAGATATTTTGTTATTAAATTTTAGCATTATGCACTTATAAAGAATATTCCAATCAAAACGATCTCTTTTGCAGGTTTTCATCATTCTGCGTATACTTTTGGCATTGAATCACACATTTCTCAAAGTAATATAAATGGCGCTTTAGTACCACCGGCAGCTTTGCTGAATATTCTTCAGAAAGGTTTGCAATATACCGAAGCAGAAATCACAATTGGCGAAGATGGTATTTACATTAATGTGTATTAAAACAGCGTTGCTATCTATATTGATAAATAAATTGTGTTTGAATGTATATTTTATGTTCATAGGTTCAGAAACACGACTCACTGAGAGTTTAAGCTTGATTGATGCCGTCACACCCGATATAGTGGCCGCCAGACAAAACGCTCACAATGCTCAAAAACAGGCGAATAAAGAAACAGGATCAGGCAGTGAACAAAATGGTGTTGATGTATGTACTAATATTCAGATATAGTATTTTCTCGTGTTTGATTTTACACGAGTATTATACAAATATATTCAGATATTTAACTCTAATGTGCTTAATGAATCATTTGGTGAAACATTTTAGTTAAAATTAATTATGCAACACACTACTTACAACACCAAATAATCCTACTGTTTGTTCATTGGAAAGCTATAAAAGTTTAGTGTAATAAATTAATTCTTCATAAAAGGAACGCCATGTGTGAGCAAACAGTATTTAATCAAATACAAGACTAATCTTATTGTGCTCGTCAAGCATGCTTGGGCACAACTCCCACCGGGGAAGTACCACACCCCCACAGAGGACCGATGTGAAATAGCATACTGCTGCGTTTTGTTTGGTGGGGGAGCCAGAGTTACTTTTATTCATCTAGTCTATCCTTTCAAAATCCTCTCCAATTCAAAGTCGGCAATCCATTTGTAGAGGTGTAAAATTTGCAAACACCCTTACACCTCTTCAAAGGTTCATGGGTGGTGGTAGCGCTTACCATCAGGTGACCAACCAGCCCCATTGCCCATGGTGACTTAAAAAAATTGTTATAATAATCTACTTTCTATTTAACTTGATAAAAAAATCACAACAAATGGAGGTTATTTTGTTTAGTTATAAATGTATTTTCATAAACTGTAACATACCAATGAATTTACGTTTTAAATGTCTCAACATTAGATAATTTTCATTAAAACTCAAAATGCTAGATTTCTTGGGAAAGCACATTCTTGACATTTTTGAGCAAGCATTATAGTTATATAATTTTAATACTTTTACAAAACAATTTTGATTTGATGATTAGGCTACAACATGTAGTGCAGCATCTACAACTGGTGGAGCAGAAACGCCTAGTGCACCAGAGCCAATAGATGGAGATCAATCCATTGATATTCCTCCAAGCAAAGCCACAGTGCTCAGAGGGCATGAATCTGAGGTGTTCATTTGTGCATGGAATCCTAGTACTGACCTTTTGGCCAGTGGATCAGGGGACAGTACTGCAAGGTAGGGTACACTTTGAAACAGCTATATCTTATTTGTTTACTAATTTTCAAATAACTGTGTAATAATAGAATGTATAATATAGTGTAATAAATAATAATTATGATAAAATTTTATTATAGAATATGGGATATGTCAGACAATCCAACAAGTATTCCAAATCAGTTAATATTAAGGCATTGTATTCAAAGAGGTGGAGCTGAAGTACCAAGCAATAAGGATGTTACTTCTTTAGATTGGAATGTAAGGAACATTTTTTTTTAATAGTAAAAATCAAAATTAACGTTTCTATTTTAATATCTAAAATATGATTTAAAAACTTGTTTTAATAATTAGTTGGTATTGATTCAACTTTTGTTGTAAAATTTCAGTGTGATGGTCACCTTTTAGCAACTGGTTCATATGATGGCTATGCTCGTATTTGGACAACTGATGGTAAACTTGCTTCTACTCTAGGCCAGCACAAAGGACCAATTTTTGCTTTAAAGTGGAACAAAAGAGGAAATTACATATTGAGTGCTGGGGTAATAATAAAGTTGCTTTAGATTATATATTAGTTTTAAAACTAAATGTGACTGCTCATAACAATTTTTATATCTTTAATCCTCATCTCAATCTCATCCAACAGTTTAAAAAAGAATACATAATTTCATTCACAGGTGGATAAGACAACTATAATTTGGGATGCAGCTTCAGGACAATGCACTCAACAATTTTCCTTCCATAAAGCACCTGCATTAGATGTTGATTGGCAAACAAATACATCATTTGCTTCCTGCTCAACTGATCAGAGCATTCAAGTGTGCAAGTTACACGTTGATAAACCAATAAAGAGTTTCTTGGGTCACACTGTGAGTATAGATATATTAGTTCAAATCTAATAAATCTTAAAATCTTCCCGAAAAATTATTATTAAGTTTGCATTTTGCCCTAAACATTTTATTTGTAATGCATTTTTACTATGATTGGTTTATTATGTTAAAATAAAAATGTGACAATATTCTTTCAGAATGAAGTTAATGCTATAAAGTGGGATCCTCAAGGACAACTACTTGCTTCTTGTTCTGATGATATGACTTTAAAAATTTGGTCTATGAAACAAGACACATGTGTACATGATTTACAAGCTCACTCAAAAGAAATCTATACCATTAAATGGTCACCAACAGGACCTGGGACACAGAACCCTAACATGAATTTAATTTTGGCTAGTGCATCATTTGACTCAACTGTACGTCTATGGGATGTTGAAAAAGGTGCTTGTGTCCATACACTCACAAAACATACGGAACCAGTGTACAGTGTTGCTTTTTCACCAGATGGAAAATTCTTGGCCAGTGGCTCTTTTGATAAATGTGTTCATATTTGGTCTACACAATCAGGATCCCTTGTACATTCTTATAAGGGTACTGGTGGTATATTTGAAGTCTGCTGGAATTCCCGTGGTACAAAAGTAGGTGCAAGCGCTAGTGATGGAAGTGTATTTGTTTTGGATTTGCGTAAATTATAGTTAATGCCTTACATTTAATTGTTTATATACATTATGGACTAAAAGGATTAAGCAGTTTCGTTAAGCGCAATATATTCAAATATTTTCAGTGTTATAGTTGTAATTATTATTGTACTGGTATATGTAATTATTATGATACTGTATTTCATACTTTAGATATTACAGCTCGCATGATGTTTGATTACTATATAAACATTAGCATTTAATATACTTAGAAATTCAAACAAAATATGCCTTTAGTGACTATATTAATTAAATTGATGTTGCTTTGGGACTGTTACATATTAAGTAAGCAATAAGGAAACTATTAAATTGATATAGTCTAAAAAATACAGATATCTTATGATTTTAACAGACAGTCACTAGTTGGTCAACCAAGAGGTTAGTGAATGGCTTTATTGCTCAGTTTAGTAAGACTTTCTGAAATCTGAGAGAATGCAAAGTACTTATTAGTTTACCTAACAGACCATATTGAAGTCTAAAAAGAAAAATCCATTTTCTGTTAAAAGGTTAAAAAAAATCTCATAGATGAAGATCCTGTTTATTTACTTAATATTCGAAACAGTTCCTAATTTAAATACAGACATCTGAAGTATTATCAGATATATTATAGGAAGAATTAAGTAAAAAGAAGAAAATTTTTGATCCGGTTGGTGATCCATATTTATCTCAATAAAATAGATACTAATTACTGTTTCAGCATCTTATTTCACCCGCACATTCAAAATATTATACTTAAGTAATAAGACTGAAACTTACATCAATCATCATAAATTAAATCAAACTATAATCAACTGGAGAAACTTGCATTAAAATTTATAAAGTTATATTTTCTACATTCCCATTTTACACTTCCATCGGTCTCTTGTACGCCAACATATCTTCATGTTTATATAGAGTATGAATTTTTTCATACATGAATTTGAAAAAAAATAATAAATTGTCATATTGTCCATTATAAGGGTAACACTGTGAGTGGAATTCTTTACTATGCACAGGACAATTCATAGTAAGCTCTGTTGTATAACCTTCATCACAACCCCAAGCACAAATATGCAATTCTAATAGAAACTGATGTAAAGCTTCAACTGTAGACAAATACCACCTTGGACTACATTTTTGATGTCGCCAAAATTGAGATACTCTGTTTTGTAATACAACTTTTGGTATAACTTGTAATCTGCTGTCAGCAAAAATTCCTCGACTCTGATTCCATGTACTATCTATTAATACTAATCTATCTACAGGTAGAACGTCAGAATGATATATTTCATTTTCATCTTTATTGTTTTGGAAGACTTTTTTCATCAATGTACCTACATTATAACCTTGAGGTAGTTCAGCAAGAAGATTTTCTGCATAGGATGCACTATTATCTCTCCCCGTATATAATTCTCTCACAGTGCAAGCATCTTTCCCCGGAAAAAGGAGTACTACTCTTTCTTCTTTTTCATAACTTGGTATGTCGGGATACGTAAAAACTCGCACATCATTTGGAGCTAATACTGCAGCATGAGCAGCTGTGCTTTTACCGTCAATTTCCCGCTTATGTTTAATTATATCCACTTTTATAGGCAGCTGTGAAAAGTTCGATCAATTAGATTTAAATGACTGCAGATTGATAAAAATTTTAAATTAAAATAGGTCTTACTTTACATGAAGGTATGTTACTTTCCAATTCAGAAATAGGTACAAAACAAGTATAACAAAAATACATGCGTGATTTACCACAACGTGGACATGGACTTCGCCTTTCTAAAGTATTTAGAATATCAGAAGTAGCTATTTTTAAGCCATCAAAAGGATTTTCATCTCTCCTCCTAGCTTCAATACTTTTTGGATTCATATTAAAAATAAAAACTAAACATAAACCTAGAAACTATTTTCTCAAATTAGGCATAAAAAATATTGTTATCTTTACAGATGACACAACCACACAGTATTGCCACCCTAGTCCTTTTCAGCACAGATATAGAACTAGTTACTACGTTTTTCAAAAAAGTCTGTCTCTAATCTATTTCGTATTCGTAGCAATATTCTCGAAATTGAGTCGGTTTTACAATGTTATGCTTTTACACCCAGGGAGGGTTTGTTTACGAAAAGAGCGTGTTATAAATTATGTAAGGCATAGATGGCTAAATTATTAAGCGTATTATTTAAAATGTTTATATTTGTCACCTGACAATAAAATGTACATATTACGTCTTCGACATTTTTTTATGCCATAAGCGGGCAACTGAGCTGTTGTTTCGCCTGATGGTAAGCAATCACCACCGCGTAAGAACATTCATAGAGGTAGTGCCTCTGCGAATGCACTGCCCACTTTGAAGAGGACCGGGATAAGAAAAGGATTAGAAACAGTAAAAGGGTCTCTAGGTCCCCCATTCCCTGTACGAAACGAAACAAAAAAAAAAACATCTTCCTCAATCAACCTTTTTCGTCTAAATAATAATGTGTATGTCATTGATGTAATAAATAACTTACTAATCTATTTATATAGAAATAATAGCCAATTAGCACCACGCTAAGCTTAAAACTTGAGAATAGCGCGACCAATGCGACTCATTTCTTTTTGGGTTTTGAAAGGCTAGTATATACTAATTGGATGAGAAATAATTTCTATTGATACTACAATTATTTTATATTTATATTTATGCCGTTAAGGTATTCTTAAGACTAAATTACGACATAATACTAACATAATGTTATATTGATTGACTAAATTACAACTTTTGCAGCAACGTATAACACATTTCATGTAAATACAATTAAAAAAACACGCCGTTTCAAAACTTTACCGTAACTACCATTTTTGTAAAATGTAAAGATCGATTTGACATAAGACATATTTGTCTTTAATCAGTCAGATTTCTATTTTATCTATTTTCGTTATTACGTCAAAAAGTGTAGTGGATGAATTTGTGGTTTTATAATTTTAATGCGTTGAATTTATCATAAAAACTGAAGGTAATTTAAGTTAATTGAAATTGCATAAAATTTTTTTCCTTTATTTATCTAAAGAGATGCTATAGACAATAATTTTAAATATATATGTTTAAGACAATGACGCCATTTTGTCGCGCCGGCTGATCGGAATTTATTATTTTTGTAAGATATCTTTATTTTCTGCATCTAAAGTAAGGGTAGCATAACAATATTTCTCATTTGTATTTTTTTTCTATGTTATAATTTGTAGTCCCTCGAGGCAAAGCTTGATATTTTTCCGGCATGATCATATCGATTATAGATTTTTCCTGTCTTGGAAATCCTTTTTAAAACAACATTAAAATAGATAATATACATCAAAGAATAATTTCTCTTTGCTTACAGTACTGCATTCGACGATAAATAGCATTTTAACCATTACTCAGTAATTTAAATAGATATTGTTGAGATGATTATATATATAAACATTGTTTTTATTTTATTGTGAAAGTTATTTATTAAATAAACCTATTTATGTAACTTGTAAAAAATATTTTATAAGCGTTCTTTACTAGTTACATTCTTATTATTTTATTTACAGAAAAAGAAATGACTATAGTAATGTTATCATAATGACAATATCAATGAAGGAACAAGAGCATGTGCCTGGGGAGGTAATCAGTTTATATCCATAGGTTAATTTTCGGAATTATTCTTACCTGTAAATTGTCTGAAAATGTCTGTAAAAATATTGGTCTTATAAAATGGTTGATTTTGCTTACATTTTTTGTGTGTTTGAAGTTTTTAAATATTATTTTGTAGATGGTATTCCCCGAGGCAAAACTAAAGGCATTAGAAGAAAAAATTTCACATCCTCGATGGGTAGTTCCTGTCCTCCCCGAGCAGGAGTTAGAGGCATTACTTAATGCTGCTACAGAATTAGCAGCTAAAGGTTTGAAAAGCAAAATGTTATATTGTGATTGTCAATGCATAGTTAATAATGAATGCAATTTCTCTTATAATATGAATACTTTGTCTGTTGTATTGAGTTTTTAGTGAATTAATACCATGTTCCACACTTTATTTACAGCTTGTACTTTTGAATTAAATACATATTTTATAACACAAAACATATTTCAGGTGAAGATGTAAACAATCTGCTTTGTCAGCGGTTTTATAATGACGCTCTAACATTATCATTTACAAAAATTCTAACTGATGATGCAGTTTCATCATGGAAGAACAATATACAGCAATGTGTGCGTTCCAACTGTGAGAAACTTGTTAAATTGTGTGCCATGAAATTGGATGATCCCAGATTCTTGAATCTTCTTTCAATGGCATTTAATCCTAATAATAAGTAAGTAATGTGGATTATGATACCTAATACAGTTTCTTTTTTATTTCTTTTGTTTTAATCCTATTTTATTTTTTCTTCTACTCTTTGCTTGAATATGCATTTAAAGTCAATTATATTCTTGATGGTGATTAGAAGTTTATGGACTGTTTTTTAGATATTTATATTTCCCCTGATATCTCTTTTGAATTCCTTTTATTTATATACTGTATCAGAAATTGCATCTATATTTTATAGTTTCTTATTTAAAATTTCCTCCTTAGTAAGAATATATATTGACCAATGCATGTATCCATACTGTATTTAAGTCTATTGACAAAATATTCATAACTGGGTTTTTGTAAGTTTTGATATCTTTAGCAGAAAAACCTTTGCAGTTTTAATTTGATAATGGATAAAGATATTCATAGAAGTAATTTACTTCAACTGCAAAGATCAGTATCTCAATTTATAAATTTCAATATGAAATTTCATATATTTATATAGCCTATCATCAAAATTTGCATTAATTTTATTGTGGTGATATGATGATGTTCCTGACATTTGTAGATGCTGGTTTGGGAGGGAACAACATATTTTAGAAATAGTCTTGTGCTGCATATACTGCAGTACTGTATTAAAGAAAAACTTGTGTTGTAATTTCAAATATCAAGTTTTAAATTAGAAAAGATATTCTTAACACAATACAAAATAAATATAAATATCCACTTTAATTAATGAAACATTTATAATTTTAAGGTTTCACACTTTCAATGCATCTAGGACTTGTGAAGGATTAACAGTTGCAACCGTGTCTGCCATGGGGCAAGCATCAAACCAAGAATCAGAGGTTTTTGCCAGATCTCAAGACCATAGAACACCCAAGGGATGGCTGGTCCATCTCATTAATATGTATGTCATCTTGTTCTATGCATTCATATCTACAGTTTTGGAATATAAACTAAAATGTTTCTAAAATTTATATTGTAGTTTCTTATAATAATGAATAATTATACAAATAAATGTTTTAGATTTGGTCAAGCGGGAGGATTTATAAAGTTAAGGGAAAGATTTGAAGCTATAATGGGGTTTAAAAAATCAGAGTTAACAACATCTGTAAACTGTGAAGAGAAAGTCACAAATGAAATTATAGAAAAAGAGAGTGATGATCCAAAGGTTGATACCACCGATAGCATAATCAGTAGCACAGACAATATGGAGGTGAGTATATTCTTAATGCCATTAGTTAGAACTGTGTGTTTGAGTAGACTGAGTAGGATTTATGATTATTTTACAACTTTATTATAATTATATATAATTTCAGGGTTCAATTTCATCCCGGTCTGATCAACCATCTTCTCTAGAGATGTCAACAACAGGAGAAACCCGTGTTGCTGCAGTGTGGCAACTCTTAAGACCTCTAGGACTGTGTCATGATCTTCTAACACCTCACACTGTAACAGTTTATCTTCTACCAGTTTTGGTTTGTATACATTTACACATTATACATTATTTGCTTTGTTTTTTTTTTTGTATCTCTATGTTTAATTTCAATAAATGTTTTGTTTCAGGAATGTATTCCAACATTGTTAGAGAGTTTAACCGATGACGAATTAAAACGCGAAGCACGCGGTAGTGAGAATAAGACTGATACAGTTTCTTGTTTGATCAGAGCATGCAAATGTGTTTCTGTGAAGACTCCACATCACCATAGTCTACTCAAATGTTAGTAATTACTGGTCTACTATTCTTATTAATTCATTGTATTTCATATTGTATTGTGATTGGGATGTATACAACTGTGTATGTAATACAACCTCCTTCTTTTTAAAGTTTACAAAAATTATTTGCACTTTTCGTTTCATATACGCGCTTCTGTATTATAGGAAAGTATCAAGGGTACAGATGAAGAGTTTGAAACATGGAAGATTTGGGTAGATTGCATACCCTGTAGCTGCTTAGGGGCGCTGTAATGTATCCGCTCCTATGCTGCTACATTGTATGTTATCACGCCCCACATGCAGCAAGTCAAGAAGAGAGGACATCATTTGTTTAAATGAATTACACATAACTAAGTTACACCTAAATTTTATTAGAAAGAAATAAAAAACAAACGTTGATGTTGCATTTCATGTTGCAGCTCTAGAAATGTTTCGATTGAAAATGATTTTGCGATTGCTCCAAATGTCCTCGTTCAATGGAAAAATGTCAGCATTAAATGAAATAAATCAACTTATAAGCACAATCTCCCAGCAACCAAAACCCGAGTGGCTTACACCAGCTGTTATTACAGTATGTATTAAATATGATTAAATTTAAATATCCATTACAAATAATATCTTCAGACATGTTGTAAACTTCTGCATATTATAAAAATCTATTGTTTTTTTAGACTTGGATAAGAGAAAATAACGTGGTGGATATTGTTTTACGTGATTCACTTCATCAGCCGCAATACGTAGAGAGATTAGAAAAGATGTTAAGGTTTATGATAAAAGAGAACTCGTTAACGCGAGAAGACTTGGACGCAATATGGAAGGCTCAACACGGGAAACATGAGGCGATTGTAAAAAATGTACACGATTTATTAGCAAAACTCGCATGGGATTTCACACCAGACCAATTAGATCATCTTTTTGACTGTTTTAAGGTAATTGAGAAACATCATACATTGCGTGTACCAAGACATATATGTATATTAAGTAAAGAGTAGATTTAATATTTTTAATTAATTTTATAGGCAAGTTGGTCAACATCTAGCAAAAAACAAAGTGACAAGTTGATTGAAGTAATAAGAAGGCTCGCGGAAGATGACAAGGATGGTGTAATGGCGAATAAAGTATGCAATAAACAAACTTGTTTAAAAAAAAATAATAATGTTTTTATTTATTCACAACATATTTCATTGTTCCATTGAAATTAAATTATTCTTGTTTATTTTTTATAGGTATTAGTTTTATTCTGGAATTTGTCACATTCTGACGAAGTATGCACAGAGATAATGGATTTAACACTAGCGAATTTCATCAAAATACTCGATTATAGTTGTAGTCAAGATCGCGATGCGCAGAAAACGCTTTGGTTAGACAAGTAAGTAAAAATTTATAATATATTTTAATTGTTTTCTATTTTTGCATAAGTGTCAGTAAAATGTATCTTAAAAATACATACTACTTATTACAAAATATATCTATAACTATCTATAATAAACATTTAATTTTTTCTTAACAATTTCATCTTTTTCTAATGGAATAATCGTGTGCTAGGTGTGTAGAAGAGCTTAAGAGCAACGAGACTTGGGTATTACCGGCGCTAAAGATGATGCGTGAGATATGTTGTCTGTACGAGTCGGGCGGCGGGGCGGGAGTGCGGCCGCACGTCACGCGGCAAGAGCTGATAGACAGGCTGCAGACGCAACACTCTCTCGTTATATTGGTTACGGACTCGTTGACGCATTACATGGACGCTGTACGGGCGAAATTAACCGGTGACTATGAGCTTTGAAAACATTGCCAACTCGAGTTTAGTTAAAAAAATTTAATATGCAACTTATTCAACATTTTTTTTTTCCAGAAGAAAGTGAAATCGATTGGGACAATTGGTTACCTGACGGTAGATATCCGCACGCAGCACAAGTACACGAGCGACTCAGTTTTTTACGGTTTTTGTTGAAGGATGGCCAGTTGTGGCTTTGTGCTGAACAGGTGATGGATTTATAGCGCTTCATTTGGATTCAAATTCATTAATAATTAGTTCTAAACTAAATGAATGTAATAAAAATGAATAATTTTTTTTACCTTCTTTCTATAAATTTTTTTTTTACAGGCTAAACAAATCTGGGTATGTCTAGCAGAAAAACCAGCTCATATTGGCGATCGTGAAGCATGTTTTCGTTGGTTTAGTAAATTAATGGGTGAAGAACCAGATTTGGATCCAAATATAAATTTGCATTTTTTTCGACGTAACATTATGACCCTACCTCCAAACCTACTAACTCATTCAGGAATTAAATGTTTCGAAAGGTAATTCTGCAACTATTTATAAAAATATTTTTGTATAAAGAAGATAATTAATTTAAAAATTATTTCTAGATTTTTTAAAGCCGTTAACTCAAAAGAAGGAAAACTTAAAGTTAAGAGACGTGGCTTTCTTCTTAACGACCCTGATCTCATAGGATTAGATTATTTATGGAGGGTAAGTATTATTTTGCTTAAAATGTAATTGTTAATAAGCTAGTATTTTGAATAAATACATGATTTTCGGTTATTTAAAATATTCATGAACCCCTCATGTTCAATCCCTCGTTGAAAATATCACTACGTCATTTTTCTTATTAAAACTTTCAAATGCAGTAAGGCGGTCTCTTTTACCATAAAAACTTATAAAAGAAACAGCAATGTTAGCAACAATACTGACATACGAAACACCGGTATTTATGGACAGTGATAAATAAATTATTATCGCTGAAGCTTGTTTTCAATATCTCTTTCTATATAAATATACAAATTAAACAACTTGCATGAAGGTGATAACGGAGTGCGAGGATGACATATCAGCGCGCGGCATCGAGCTGCTGCGCGAGACGTGCACGTGCACGGGCGCGGCGCTGCCGCCTGCGCACCAGCACGAGGCGTTCCTCACGCAGTGCTGCGCGCGCACGCAGCGCCTGCAGAAGGACATGGAGACTAGTGACGGTGGGGTCCATAGTGTATTACTTATCGTTAACTACATAGTGTCAATAAATCCTCACAAAAATATAATTTTATTAATAAATAAATTAATTATAAATAGTATAGTTTTATCGAATTGTGAATGAAAACTTTATTCATTTCATTCATTCATTCTTAAATTTGAGACGTGTTAAAAAGTAACTTAGTAATAAAGGTTAATATGTGCCAGACGCTAGATTGTACCAGTAAGAATGGTAACCGATACACTGCCGCACGTCATGTTACTTTATTCGAAAAAATAACCCATATCGATTTATCAAACATAATACAAATTAAATCTAAATTATACTAAAACCAGCTTTCGACGGCGGCTGAGCACGGTTTAAATTTTTAGTAGTTTATAAGATGTAATACGTCACGCTAAAATCAATTTTTTGACCCCTTCCCCCCCCTATTGTCACGCTGTGTCACACTTTCTGTAACCCCCCTAGAAATATTTCGTCACAAAAACTAAGCCTCCCCCATCCCCTTCTGAGTATGATAAATTCTAAATGATAGTACACTAATTCTGGAAATTAAAAATATTAATTTAGTTCCTTATTTATTTAGTTAGCTTACTGGTCTCCGGCTAGGTCTCCCGTTAGTTCTAGATTGAGACTTTACATAGGTCACTTTGAAAAGCCTGCTCCTGCTGAGGTTAAATATTGGAAAAAAACAAAGAAACCAGTTGTGACGGATACACAGAGCTAGCGCATGTCGAAAAATTATGAACGGCGAACGTCACGTTGTCGTAGACTCTCCGTCCGTCATCTTGTCATATTTAGCCAGCTCCCCCCCCCTGTATGCGTACGTATTTTTTGAATGGCCCCTTAGATGGTTTCATACGAAATAATATGTATAATAGTTTTTGCATGACATTTGACATTACTTTACTTTACTGTTTTAATAATTATAATATAACAATAAAATTTCACATTTTAACATATCCTATTTAAAAAAATAAATTATGAAGATATTGACTTGTACAACATATTTTTTGCTTAGAATGAAAACTAGAAGTATAGGAGTGATGTTAAATTTGAATTTAATTAAAGTATGTTCATGTCAGCCCTTATGTCCAATAGCTTAGGGTGAAAAGATATTTGTAAAAATAATCTTTTCTATCAGTAAACAAATGCAAAGCTTACAACAACTTATGTCCCCTCTATTTATGCGACAGCCCAAGCTGAGGTTCGTGATCCCAATCAAGGGGGAACATCCGTCAGTTACCAGGGTGCACTTTCACCCACACGTCCATGCTAAGATGTAGTAGCCCTTCAGGCTATCATCGAGATTTACCACAAAAGTCTTGCTTTTTACTTTGGTTAAATTAAAAATTCCTTGTTTCAGATGTGACCGAGTGTTGTACAAAGATGTGTAGAGTAATTCGTGCCATACAAGAATATATAAACGAATGTGATAGGAAGTTCTCAGCGGACCGGCAGATCTTACCCATTTACAGATCGGGCAGGGGACGGCAGTGTACTATAATAGTCAGATTTAATTTTCAGACAGGCCAAAGACAGATCGATGATATTGAATTATTTTCACACTCTAATGAAACTCTGCACTCATTACGCGTGGCTGTTCAACGAAGGTACTATTTTCAAAATAAATATAATACAGAAGAAATATATCATTTAATAAGTAGACGAATATATCATTTAATAAGTTATAAACATTTTATAGGTTAAAATGTGCATCTGAGAGCAGTATCAAACTGGAAATGTACATAAATAAGTTAGAATTGTATGTCAATGGTGAACTTTTGGATTCAAGTCATGACAGGAAAATTCTTTCACAAATCCCACTCAGAGACAAGACCATTCTCGTTGCCAAGGTACTGATATAAATTGTACTTGTATTGAACCACCTTCAAAAAGTATTTATTAAAGAGACCGTATTTTTTGTTACTTCAGAACTTGCGGCTGGATGAACCAATTTTAATGATTCTATTTTTATTTAAAAAGCTGGTGCCTCCCATGTATTTCCATCTAAATTTGGTCTAGCTTTGACAATTAGAAGGCGGTTGAGTATTTGTTAAAGATTGTTATTTAAGCTCCAGTATATGATATGTTTTCCACATGAAATTATCTTCCCTTGGACGAGTGTTTTTATCTTAATAGCGTCTTGTAATTATTCATCTATGGTGTTAGGTGTACGACGGTCAAGTATGCGGCAGTGGAGGGTGTGGCTCGTCCAATGAGTCGAGCAGTGACTCGAGCGCCACCTCACCACCACTTCCGCCAACACCGGAACACGCTTTGCCTGGTGTGGTTAGTACATATTAGAAATAATTTACTTCCTTATTAATTATGAGAAGTAAGGCAATGGAGTACTGGTTATGAGATGTGATGGAAAGATAATGATGTATAAAATTTGTTATTAAGTTTGGTCAATTGCGACTCCATTAAATCACATTATAATAACTTCAGAAATCAATGACTATGTCATGGTGTTTTTCAAATAGTATTCAAATACAATGTCGTTTTTCAGATTTTTTCACAAGGTTCTTGGTATTTACCATTTATATTGGAATTAGAGCATATTGGCATTACCAAGGGACACATCCCGCTAACAGAGGCTGCTCATCTTCTTTCGCAAATATGTCCGCCGCATAAGCTAACAGTATGTATATTAATGCATATAATTTAAAATTGTACGTGGGAAAATGCCTCAAGTTAATATTTATTGTTATGTACCTGAAGTATTGTAAATTGCAATTAATATATTCTCGATAATTCTACATCATGAAAATATTGAAAAGTAGCTGCTAAAAATTGAGAGACCGTGAGATTTCAGGTAGAGAAGTTAACAGAAGCATTACTGTGCAGAGATGATTCCAAATTAAAGGATATGCTGTATGGACCCGCGCCACCCGCCGTTGCTTATAACATTGAGGTAGATTTTTATTTAAATAAATAAGAATAACGATAATTTCTAGTTTATACCATGTTTATCTTATAAGAAATGTAACATTGTAATTTTGGTACATAGGTTTTATACAGTATGGTGATGCCGTCATCAGACACCAGATTGGAGCGTAATCGCAGCTTTCAACTAGCTTGTGTCAAAAAAGCTCCGCTTTTGGTACAGTGTTTATCTGACAACGACTTTCTTAAGGGAGCTGCACCACATACAAGGAGGTACATATCATGAATATAGATGCCTTGAGATTAACCCCCGCTCAGGATATTTTATGCCTTGAATTAAAATAATCATTTTTTTTCAGAGTTGGATACTTAGCGCTCGTAAGACTAGCAAAACTAGCTTTATATACACTTGGGCATCTTTTTGAAATTCTCGCTCCTGATGGATCTGACACATCAGTTGATAAGGACTTTAGGTAACCAATTATACCAATTAATAAATTTTGAATAAATGAATACTAATTTTTATATTGTTATCGTATTTTACAATTTTAATTGTTTACCAGAATGGATGTCACGATATTACGGGAAGCATTGCAATCAGTACCAAATCACAACTGTGAAATAATCGTCAAGGCCATTGCAGAAAAATTAGCGAACACACTTGGGGAGCAGGTGAAATATTATGGATTTTTCTAGCTGACATAACATAGTTACATGATGACATTATATATGTTACTTTAATTCTATAGATGGTGACAAGTGGGGAAGATAGTGAATCAGTATCCTCTCTGGTGTGGTGGCGCGTGCCAACGGCGGCCACAGTGCGCGCTCTCTACGCGCTCACCTACTCTGTAGCCCAGCCATCAGAAATCACTGGATTGGTGCATGCCGATGATGTCACATGTTAGTATGATAATAGTCCAATTGATTTATGTATAGTTAATTTTAAAAAGATCATATATAACCTAATATTCTTTTTTTAGTGGTTCGGGAATGTATGGAGGTGGTTACAATATGCATGGCTCTTGGTGGGGGACATCTTGAAGATCTATTACTCGAGTCTTGGTGGCAGGACACTGCTTTATACTTGATGATCGATTGCCCAAGCGCTCAGGTAATTATATCATTGTAAATATTAGACGAAAAAACATAAATATCTATGATTTAGTTGGTATTTAATAGGATCCCCTAGTGGTTGAAATTCAATCTTCTCAAAACTAAATATCACAATGAGTCGGAAGCGTACAATAATAACTAATAACGAAATGTACTTAATAAAAGTACTAATAAGATAGTACTTAAGTTATTTATTAATTTATTTCATCTTATGCCAGCTGCGTCCCGCGGTTTCACCGACGTCGTTCATTATGTTATATAGTCGATTCCCTCTTCAAAAAATGGATTATCCAACAAAAAAAATTGAAATTCTTATCAGTACTTCTCGTGATAAGCACGTTCAAAGAAATTAAAAATAAAGTTTATAATGTACAGACTAATTAAATTTGTGAATTTAGGAATTATTGAAATGAAATTAGGAAGTATCGAGTCTTTGTACTACATACTACGACAAATGCTGTAAACGTAAACGTAATTCGAAAGCGAGCAAACAAATGAGACGTCCGATGCAGGTGCGCGTGTCGTCCGCGGAGCAGCTGCTGTCGATGTGCGCGTGGGGCGGCGGCGGCGGCGCGCGCTGCGCCCTGGCGGCGCTGGGCGGGGCGGGCGGCGCCGCCACGCTGCCGCGCCTCGCCGCGCACTCGCGCAACGCGCACCAGTTCCTGCAGCTGCTGTGCCGCCTCGTCGCGCTCGCCGGCCCCACCGCCCGGACCCTCGACGACCTCGCCACTGAGGTGAGCCCGAAATCTCATCTAATTGACATTCGTTGTGTGTAGATTCACTTTTCAATTCATCATAAATTAATATACATAATTCAATCATGTGACGTGCGTAGTGTATATTATGCAGTAACTTTAATATATATGCATCATAAGTGTTCTTGAAATAAAAGTTTTTTTTTTCATGTCACGTCAGTATATTTGCTTGTTTTTATAGCTAGTCTCAATTATGAATAATGTTTAAAATTGTATTGTACATTGTGATTTTATCGATGTATTCTATAGGTTGCTTGGTTACGCGCTGTTCGCACAAATCCTGAAGCCCTTGAAGACACTTTATTGGAGGGGCATTTGAATCTCACCAAAGAGCTATTTACACACGTACCTGCTCAAGTCAAATTTCAATACGGCGCACATCCTGACCATAAAGATGCGGGTTTAATAAAGGCAAGTACTTCTAATTTAAGCCATCTTCTCGTGAAGCTAAGACTATATTGAGCCACACAATCAATAAACAAAATGTAATAATAAATAATTGTATTGTAACCGCACAGAATGTTTATTTAAAGTATTCATTGATGTGACAATGTTATAATGTTGTGGTATCGTGTGACAGGAGGTGGCGACGGAGTTCCTCTGGCCGTACTCGTGGGCGTGGTGCCGCATGGCGGAGGGCGGCGGCGAGCGCGGCGGCGCGGGCGAGGACGTGCCCACGCCGCTGTGCCGCACGCCCGGCTCCGTGGCCGCCGCCGCCGACCTGCTGCTCGCGCTCGTGCACGGCTGCGTGCCCAACATGGCCGCGCTCGCCAACCTGCTGCACCTCATGTTCTATAGCGGTTCGTTGCGATTTCAGCCCACTTGTCAAAAGAGTAGAGAGACGAGATTGTGTATTCGTAAATATTTTAAAATTTATAGCAAAGTTAAAAACAGGATCGGACTTACAAATTCTTATGAAATTTCACAGATAAGAACATGCCACTGTCGGAATGGGAATACATGCCGTGTGTGGGCCCACGACCAGGCGCTGGCCTCGTGGGGCTGAAGAATGCGGGTGCCACCTGCTACATGAACTCAGTCCTGCAGCAGCTGTACTGTGTGCGCGCAGTTCGAGACACATTACTTACCGTACAAGGTGTGATATTTATTGATTTTATTAGGACAAAATTGTAAATACCTAAACATACTACATGTTTAAATATTTATATATAGTAATTTAGATCCATATTTTAGCAACTTCATGAGTAATTCTCACAAGTCACATATCGTTTGGTTTATGTAAAGTAAACAAAACTTCCCTGCTTAGTTTACTATTTACAAAAAAGTGAGCAAAACTAGATGAGTAATGTTGCTGGACATTTTGTTTCAATGTTGATACATCTTGGGCGAGAACATTTCAACAAACGTTTTTAACTATCCATCAGAGACGCAGCAGCGCCAGCAACATGTTGGCAGCACGTCTTTAGCATGTTGATTCAACTTTGTTCCTAAACAATTGATTATCATAAATATGGGGCATTTTGAGGGGTTTTTTGAAAATTTTTGAATGTATTTTGTACGTTTTTTATTTATTAGGCGCCGCTACCGATCCGAATGAAGATTTTTCTGGAGAAATTCATCATCATAACATTTTAGAAAATAATACAGAGGTAAACTTTATAATATATTTTACAGAATAGTATTTTTTCTATTTAATTCAAATAAAATATCAAGCTTTATGTTATCAGAATAGCGGCGACTACAATATCACCATTTTAAAGCAAGTGCAAGCGATATTCGCGCATTTACATTACAGTAAACTTCAGTATTATGTTCCTCGGGGATTATGGGCACACTTCAGGTAATTAATGACCTCAATAGTTGAATATAAATTATGAAATAAAAATAAATTAATTGTAAATGGCGAAAACAATTTCAAAATATAATACAATTTTAGGTTGCAAGGTGAACCCGTAAATTTGCGTGAGCAACAAGATGCAGTAGAATTTTTTATGTCCCTGGTGGAGTCTCTAGACGAAGCTCTAAAATCCTTAGGTCAAGAACAATTAATGGCTAAAACTATGGGAGGAACATATTCCGACCAGAAGATATGTAAAGGGTGCCCACACAGGTAGGCAGAATGGGTTAATGAGAATTTATATAATAAATACTATACAATACATTGGAAATTCAAAACTATGTAATGAGATAATGAGATTTTATGCTCTCATGAAATATGCTTTTAATAAAATGAATGAAAACTTTTTTAGGTATTGTAAGGAAGAGCCATTCAGCGTAGTATCTTTAGACATAAGGAATATGTCGCGGTTACAAGAGTCGTTAGAGGCATATGTACGCGGCGAATTATTAGAAGGCGCAGATGCCTATTATTGTGATAAGTGTAGCAAAAAGGTATTATAATTCATTGGTATTTTAAATACATTTACTTACGTATTGAGATTTATAATGAATGTATATTTAAATTCACCCATTTATTTTCTTTCAGGTGGTAACAGTGAAAAGATTATGTTTAAATAAACTGCCTCCTGTTCTAGTCATACAACTTAAACGATTTGAATACGATTTTGAAAAAGTTTGTGCAATAAAATTTAATGATTATTTTGAATTTCCCCGCGAGTTGGATGTCGAACCATATACAGGTAAAATAAAATTTAATGCATTACTTACTAGTTATTTTCAAGCACCTTATATAAGCCATAAATAATTGTTTCCATATAATTTTATAGCGTGGGGTCTAGCACGTGCGGAAGGCGAAGCAGCTCTATGGGAAGGAAGTGAGAATGGCGAGAAGGATCTGCGGTACACTCAGTACGAGTTGAGCGGAATCGTCGTACACTCCGGACAGGCTTCCGGGGGACATTATTACTCTTATGTATTATTGAGGTATAAATTTCAATATTTCATAAATTGTACATAATATATTTTAAGAGTTCGAAGATCCAGAACATGACTTGCGTTTCACACACATACCCTGTGAGACGCACACGAGCACAGATTCGTTGAAGCGTGCCAACAGCGCACATACGTATGCGATTGATAAACTCGAAAAAAATAAATTAAGAATTGTCAACGTGTGTATTGTGTGTACAAGTATTTAGTAAGCACCCAATTCGTTGAAATTATGTAGCTAGGCTAAGCTGCGACTTAATTTATTATTGTCAACCATTATGTTTTTTTTTATATAACCCTTTTTT
>NC_052112.1:5816408-5831432 GCF_012273895.1 Zerene cesonia | reverse complement strand
AGCATACCTATACTATTATAATAAAGCTGAAGAGTTTGTTTGTTTGGACGCACTAATCTCAGAAAGTACTGGTCCGATTTGAAAAATTCTTTCAGTGTTAGATAGCCCATTTATTGAGGAAGACTATAGGCTATATATATACCACGGGCGAACCGCTAGTTAAGTATAACATCGCGTCGGATATTTCATTTTATATAAAACTAGCTGTTGCCCGCAGCTTCGTCCGCGTTTATACTCTTGGGGTAAAGTTTGTCAAAATCTTTTCTTGGTGGATACTTACATCTTAGTGGGTTGCCTGATACATTGAGTAAGCGTTGACAGTCCAGTCAGTCAGTCAAGGTGACATTTTATATATAAACATACCAATGGAACGAGGTGCGCACAAAAATTCTGATTGATGACGGAGCCACGACACACTTCCGCGAGACTGCGGCACAACGCCCGCCACGTTTCTTGGTGCTTTTCCGTGAAATTGTTTAAGTTGTTACAATTTATTAGTGAGATACCATAAATATCTGGCTACGAAATTATATGCGTTCGCCCAGCGGCAAAGATTCACACGGCATTACATACTAATATTTGCCAAAGAAAGTTTGCAGGTGGGGAAACGCACACTACGAAATTAATTTGGCATTTGTAAACGGTAAACCAAATTTAAATGGAACACGGGAGGCCCTAGCTTTCAAAAAAAGATGATCTGTAAATATAAAAAAAAATAGTGTGGGAGTCAAGCACGCTACTAAACCCCCACAAAAGATCGGCGTAAATAGAAGCATGTTACAATGTTTCGTTTAGCGAGTAGGGGAGCCGGAGGCCCGTATTCTTTCCCTCCCCCTTCCCAGTCCATTCCTTTATTTTCTTTTTGTGTAGTAGGTTGAAAATATATGCGCACCGGCCGCGGCCGTAACTGGCATTGAGGGCAGAACAGAAAGTTCTAATGATTGAGGAATAAATAATATAGTGTATCTTTAGCTATTACAGTCAGGAGGATAATGTTATGAGTGTCATTAATAGGCATATTTAATTATTATAACCATTACCATCATACAAGCCACAAAGAGATCGCACATTGCTGAGAGACAACCGCTGGCCCTTATCATATTTTGTGCATGAATAGATAAAGCTTTTTTTTGCGTCGGTCCCTCGTCTGCATCAATATACAAAAGAGCGGCCACAAAATTTAGTATCATCACATGTTGCAATGACGGACCTCTTGTTAAACACTGCAGTATTTTATGATACAGTGGTACATATTTAATTATTACTGATCTATGTTCACCCTGAAATATTTGTTCAATGTTATATTGATATTAATGTAATAATCCATTACATATTTTTAAGTCGTATGTCTTACGTTTGACAACAAATAAGCACCTAATGTAGAAAATGTATCTATTTGTAAATTCAATTGATACGAATTTTCCAGTAGTTGTAACAATTCTTGTATTACTTTTTCTGCTACAAACTGTCGCTGGTGAAGGTCCTGGAATATAAACATGTAGATTATAATGCAGCCTAGGTTATTTTTTGTAATTTTGTGTATGTAAGTTTTATGTACTAGTAAGTAGCTAAATATAATACAAAATCTTTTTCAGATAATTTATCAGTATTCTATATATTATTCCCTTATTGATATATATATTATATATGTATGTAGATGTATAATGTAAATTATGTATTTAAAAACTCATAGAAATTACTTTAATTCAAACTGTACCATTGTAAATTTTTAGGTGCTCCAATCTTGAAGAATGTAAAATGAGTATAATTATGCTGATAATAATATGTATCAATATTAATGCACTTAAATACTTTTGCATGTATTAATAGAAAGTAAATTAATTTTATAGCTGACGTCCTATAGTCATTCCATGCCCATGTCTTTTTGGATTTTCGCGCTCGCAAATCGCTTATTATACTTTTGCTGACATTAGTAATACGTTGAGAAATTAAATGTAAAAGTGAGGCGTACAGTAGTTTCTCTTTGTATTTCATGTAATAAAATAATTGATAAAAAAATTAATCGATTAACATAAAAATCCAACAATTTTATGGAAAGGAAATCAAATATAAAAATACTTTATAATCGTTATCTGTCGATTATTTTGTTTTATAGAAGGTAGTATATAAGTGTAAGTATAATCTACATATGTCCTCATGTGTCATATTTGATATTATGTTTATGTCAATTGTCAGCGTCAAGCGAAATGCGGATTGCGGTTATCACTGAAAATTTTTTGTATTTTTGAAATTAAGTAAACAGTTTCGAAGGATCTATATTCGATAAAAAAGTGCAAGCTTTAGGCATATTAAAGTACAAATCTTTTGCAAGAACTTAATGCTTAGCGAAAATGGATGTTGGTGAATTACTCTCATTTAAGGTTCTTATTGATATTTTCTATCTTTTAACTGTGAAATAGTAGTTCTGATCAATATTTAAATAACATTATTTTTCTCCACAGCCTACACCCACTCCAAAACGTCCTAATGAAGATGAACTTGACGATTCAGACGATGAAAGTGTGCGATCAAGTAAAGTTCGTCGACTAGTAAAATCAGATACAGAAAAAACTTTTAAATCTCTTCCCAAAGAACCAACTATTACTGACAAAGAACGTGAAGATATTCTTAAATTCGTAGAAAATGAAGTAACAGAGGTGAAGATTAGCTTAAAACTTTCTTTATTTAGTAGTCAATTGCAAATTGAATAAACTTAAAGTAAATGTACTTGTTTCAGGGCGAAATACTAGATGAAACTGCTGTTAAAAAATTAGTTCTTAATTTTGAAAAGAAAGCTTTGAAAAACAGGGAAATGAGGATTAAGTTTCCTGACCAACCAGAAAAGTTCATGGAGAGTGAATTAGACCTTTATGAAGCTCTACAGGATTTAAGTGCTGTAGCCACTGTGCCAGACCAGTACCCCTTGTTGGTTGACTTGAAATGTGTTAATTCAATTTTAGAATTACTCTCTCATGATAATACAGATGTGTCTACAAAAGTTGTTAATTTATTACAGGTATGAGTCATATTTTTGTTTATTTTTTATTTTTACTTACACCTAAATTCTATGCCTTATTTATTATAGGAGTTAACAGATGTTGATATTTTGCATGAAAGTGAGGAAGGTGCAGAAGAATTAATCAATGCATTAGCAGAAGCAGAGTGTCCTGCATTACTTTTACACAATCTAGCTCGTCTTGATGAACAAGTACCAGATGAGAGGGATGCTGTTCATAATACATTAGGTATTCTATTTAATGTTGTCTTGGTGATCAAGTAATTAATATGATTAATTAAATTAGTCATGGTAAGGCTTTACATTATGACAACTTAAAGAATTTTTCAATAGCAATTGATTCAGTCTGTAACATAAGACTGTAACGAAATGGATAAATTCAATTTAATAATACTGAATGTAGATAGAGATGCACACTCATAAAGTTTCTCAGGAATATTTAGTATTTGTTCTGTCAATGAAAATCTAATAATTTGTATTAATTTTTAATAAAAATTACCAGGTATAGTTGAAAATATAACAGAATTTCGACCTGAACTATGTGTTGAAGTTGCCAAACAAGGTTTTATGCAGTGGATTTTGAAAAGACTCAAAGTAAGTAATTTTTTTTTTTTATATAATAGCAGGCAACTGAGGTATTGGTTCATGTGATGGTAAGTGATCAATACCACCCATGAACATTTGTTGAGGTAGGGCTGCTTTAAATATATTTCTTACTTTGAAGGTGTAAAGAAAAAGGAAAGGATTAACAATGGAAATAAAGAATGGTCTTGAATATGGTCCTCCAAATATTGTATTTTAAAACAGTATGATATAAATGATTGTTGGTATTCTTAAAATCATATGTGATCCGTTATTTTCAGATGAAGGCACCATTTGATGCCAACAAGTTGTATGCAACAGAAATATTGTCCATACTTCTGCAGAACACCCCAGAGAATAGGAAATTACTTGGAGAACTTGATGGCATTGATGTCTTGTTGCAGCAATTAGCTGTAAGTTTTTTATGTATATAACTTGTTATTTCTTATAATTTTTTTTTCATGGAAAGAGGGAAATATGAGAATAATTACTCTAGATAAGTTAAATATTGGAGTTGGTACAAAAGCTATTCTAATTGTGCCTTATGGTCATGGCACCTATGATGTTTACATTTAAATAATATTAGCCATATTTTTTAACCTAACAACTCTCATTATTTTCAATTTCAAACTTTTCTGTTATCAAGATAAATTATGTATAAACAAAATGCATCTTGCTCAATGTAAAAAGTGAGTGTTCTGTCTTGTGTTACATATTTATCTCTTGCATTACATAACTTTAACTCAGAATACCAAAGTTAAATACACAGCACCATAATTAATTCTATGAATAATCATACAATTTTTTTTTTCAGTTTTACAAAAGACATGATCCAAGTGGAGCTGAAGAGCAAGAGGCAATGGAAAACATGTTTGATTCACTTTGTTGTGCACTTATGGAGCCTACCAATAGAGATCGCTTCTTAAGAGGAGAAGGTTTGCAACTTATGAATCTTATGTTAAGGTTGGTATTACTTTATTTCTTACATTGACATTAATTATAGACATCAAAAAATATATATATAATAAAATTGTGATATCTAATGTTTAATTTTTTTAATTTTTAAAAGGGAGAAAAAGATGTCTCGCAATGGGTCATTAAAAGTATTGGATCATGCACTAGCAGGCCCAGATGGTCGCGACAATTGCAATAAGTTTGTTGATATTTTGGGTCTTCGAACTGTGTTCCCTTTGTTCATGAAAACACCAAAGAGGAAAAGATTGTTAACAGTTGATCAACATGAAGGTTTGTTTCAATTATCCCTAAGCATTGTTTGCTATGAAAATAATTTATTATGCCTGAAAAATGTGTCTAAATTTATATTTATTTTAGAGCATGTAGTTTCAATAATATCGTCAATGTTACGTAACTGTCAAGGCAGTCAGCGGCAAAGATTACTTGCGAAATTTACCGAAAATGACCTGGAAAAGGTGGACAGATTATTAGAATTACATTTTAAATATATGGACAAAGTGGACCGTATTGAAAAGGAGATGGAGGTAAAGAAATAATCTTGTTAATAGCTACATACAATTTTATTGCCAAGAAGAAAATTTAATTTGTTTTTCTCTGAATTATTATAGCAAGAAACAGAAGATTTAGATGATGATGCACAGTATTTGAAGCGATTGTCTGGGGGTTTATTCACTTTGCAACTCATTGACAGGATTATACTAGAGGTATGATGCACAAAAATTACAAAAATTGTGTTGAGAATTATTTAACTTATATGATATCGCGATTTTATGATTTCAAATTGTGTAAAGTTTAATAATACCGCTATTGCACATGCATAACCACTTTGATAATAATATACATATTTCCCTTGCACTTGAATCGTCGACGAACCTGAGCTAACCAATCGGCTCAACCATTGGATCTATGGCGCGATGTTGCGCCTCTGTGCGAATTTTACCGCTTGTACAATAAAGTGTGACCGCCTGCTTGGTATAGCTGGCCTGCGTTGGTTTTTACATTAGTCTACGAAATGGACATGTTCAAACTAAGAATCTACCTTGCTCTTCATCATCATCATCAGACCATATATGTTCCCACTGCTGGGACACGAGTCTCCTATGAGCGTTCAGGCCTATCCCTTAAAGGATGGCAAAGCGATAGCAATGTAATCCTGCGATTTCTTGAGATCGGCGGTGATAACCAAACAGTAACTGTGTCACAGACTAACATTGAGTACAGGGTGTAAAGTTCTCTTATTTTCCAGGTATGCACAGCAGGTCCGCCATCAATAAAGCAACGTGTGCAACGAGTTTTATCTCTAAGAGGTGGTTCTTTGAAAATTATACGACATGTTATGAGAGGTACTTATAATTCGTTAAATATAATAATTTAATGTTATGTTAAAAGAAAAAGATTCTATGCAATTTAATAAAGAAAAAACAACTATATTTTTTACTAAACATTGAAACAACATAGTTACATTATGACTGTTACAGAATATGCCGGCAACTTAGGTGATGCAGGAAGTGAAGAATGGCGGCAACAAGAACAACAACACATACTACAACTTGTTGATAAGTTCTAGAATGTTCTCGAGTTTCAGACATTATGGCTGAAATTGAATTTATGAGAATAAATGCACTTTAGCTGTTATAATCGTTTTATTATTAATCAGAGTTAACACATTTGTGTCACCTATTAATTGGTAACATTTAACAACAATATAATATAATACCTTACGTAACAATTTAAGTAACGCCAATAAACACAGAATATAAGAACCATTAGATGAAAAAATAAATATATAATTAATTGGATTTTTTTAATATGCTTTTTTGTAACATATTATGTGATGGAATTTTATTTGTACCGCATACTTAAGTACACTATCAGTAAAGAAAAATTAAGCTAATAAAATAATAAAAATAATTAAAAATAGGAATATTGCAACTATTATACTTTAATATATCTAACATAAGTACATTATTCTATTGCACATCTGTTTGTTAATGAAAGGCACATTGTCTTTAGCCATTTTCTAATTCTATAATTTTGAACATAAAACATTTGATGTTATTTTTTTTTATGGCGTTTTTTTTAATTAGACGGCATTTCCTTAAGTTGTAAAATGGTACGACCAGCGTCGACGAAAACAATTAAATTCATTGATTTGTAATTTCTAAACGATATAATTCGAATAATAAAATCGATCACAACCACTCAACACTGCAATCAATGGTAAATCTATAATCATTTTATAAACTAAAAGCTAATTTTACACCGTACATAAACGATTGCTAAGAAAAAGGACAGTGTTTTTTGTACCCATTAAAAAAACAATTGATGTTTTTTGTCAATTTTGAAATTTAAACTTTCGTATGGTCACACAACAGTGAACTTCAGTGTTGGTGTATATCAACATTCAAAAGTTCACATGCATACATAAAAATCAACGCGACATCAAAAAGAACGGATATTTATATTTTTTATCACAATATTTATTACTAATAACCAGTTTTGCAGGTCAATTTAAATGAAATGTTTTAATAGAAACTATTTTTAACGTTTTCCGTGTAAAATCCCTCAATAATATAGAACTATTCAACCATCTCATATAATATAAACTAATAAACATTTTTAAATTATGGCATGATTGAGTACAGTAACAAAGCCGAAAAACCGAAGCCGCTAGTCGGAAGGCACTACGTGTATGCGTTGGGGGTAAAGTTTACGGACAGTCTTTGTTCATCATTTTAGTAAATGCTTTAGGAATGTCTTCGTTAGTCTTCGATACGTTGCTGCTGCCGAGCAAAGTGGGAGCCGGTATGGAGCCCGTTTGTATGCCGTGGGCTGTCTTCAACAAGTCATAGTTTATCTTCTCAGACACAACCGAATCTTTTCTGTAATGTTACATTAAAATCACAATTATAAGAAGAATTCAAAGAAGATTATTATTTTAAGTTTCTACTTTTCTGATATTTTCATTGATCCATAATACACTAGTATGCTAAAAAGTGCTCCTCAGCCCGAAAGAAAGACATTAACTTCTTTAAAATAAAGGTTAAAATTTTTCTTCCCTTCCTCGCAAATGATGATCAAAATGAGTGGTCTAGTACAGCTCCCTAAGGTCCATTTCTTTG
Source organism: Zerene cesonia (assembly GCF_012273895.1). NCBI lineage: Eukaryota > Metazoa > Arthropoda > Insecta > Lepidoptera > Pieridae > Zerene > Zerene cesonia. The sequence continues at coordinate 5,823,737 of NC_052112.1, read as the reverse complement.
TCTTATAATTAATTGATCACTTTTAGCACATACTGTCAGCCAGTATGATAATCAGTAACTCACTGGTAGGCGGGGTGCGTGGTGACGAACTCGCGCATCCAGGTGGCCATGGTGGAGATCTCGCCGGCGGCGCGGCGCTGGATCAGCTTGAGGTACTGCTGCACCGAGCAGTGCGTGTCCGCGTCCACGTCCATACCCGACAGGTACGACTCGATCAGCGGCACCAGGCCCGGGAACACGCCGTCCTGTCGATACATGATTTTTTATAGTCGGATAGTTTCAAATGTGATCCTACTAGGGAGTAGGTAGATAGCTTGTTTTAACTAGATTTTTATGAAATTTTATATTTATTGATTCGTACATTTTTAATCAAATTTACATCATCGTCATCTTATTCTTTCAATTGAAACAAAATATCAAATAATGTAATGTGTAAGAAGAATATAGTGGACATCTTATACCACATATAATAAGGGTATTATGTGATACCAAAAATTAAGGTGAAATTCTACAACTAATAAAATCATATTTTTTAAGCCAGATTACGATTCAAGGGCAAATCTTTAGATAAAGGGAATTGAAAATCTTTAGATGAAGGGAAAAAACGTGTAGAACATTGATCACCTTTCCGTTGACGATCTCGTCGATGGTCATCTCGGCGTAGGCGTCGGCGTCGGGCGAGCGCACGTCGCGGCGCCACCAGAACTTCTGCCGCGTGCACGCGCCGCGCCGCTGCGCGCGCTGCATGTTCTCATCCACCTGCGCGACAATCGAATGTCTAGATACACTTATATCAAGGAAGAAACTTTTTTATTGTTGTAATTTTAGAGATATAGACTATGTATGTATCAAATTTATTTCTATTCAATAGTGCCCACTGGTCGGTAATTACCAGCTAACGTATAACGTACCTTACTAATGGGTAAGAGGAAATTGAGCCGATAGGACAGTATAACACGCGTGAGCAGCACCACGAAGCACACGTAGGCCGCGTTCTCGAAGTCCGTGAGCTGCGCCTCGCACGGCCGGAACTCGACGCGCCAGCCGATGCGCGAGTTCGGCGGCGGCGGCTTGAAGCGCATCGTCTGCCAGTTCGTCGACTGAATGTTCTAGAACATCACGGGCTTCTATTTGAACACACGCCGATTTCATCCATTAAACGATTCACGTGACATTTTATCTTATCATAACATACAGTTAACCCTCTCAAAAGACTTCAGTCATCAAATGTGTTTGATAGTGCAACGTATAAATATTAATATTTAGTTCCATACTTGTTTTGTGGAATATTAAATAATTCCGACAAGCTAGTTAGGGAAGCTTAAAATTTACAATAACAGAAAATTTTATCCTACCTCGAAATGGTCAGTGTCATTTTCATCGTCTTGGTTGACTTTTTCAGAAAAGAGAGATACGGTATCCCGAATAAACAAATGAGCGACGTGCAAAGCAAGCGGGTGGTCAATACCGCCCTCGCGAAGGCGTCTGTATATGTTAGGGTCGTGCACTATTTGAATATCATTGTATCTGAAAAAAAATTTTATTCAATTCAATTTGGTGTGGTATGTTATACTAGGTATATCATAACTATCATATTTTCCATCATTGATACCTTCCAATCAGTAATGAGTAAATTTAGCAATAATTTTACTAAGTTGCAAAATTAAGAATGAGTCATCTGTGCATTGCCATATACTATAGTAAAACAAATACAATAACAAAAGATGTATAATTTAAAAAGTTTACACACTTCTCATGCTCTGGCGACAGATACGAGTCAATGGAGTCGTAACGTGATTTTTGAATTCGGAACTTATTATTCTTTAACGGTTCGAGCCCACGCTCTTCCCGCGTGCGGCAGTCCACAGACGCGGCTATTACATTCCAGCGACAGTCGACATCTGTGAGGTAGCCGCGATATATCGGCGACGCTGCCGATAAGGCCAACTGAAAAACACGCAATGTTCAAAGGAAATAAGTAATAATTGAGAAATTCTAGGAAACGTTCACATTTTTTTCATAAAACATTTAGTTAGAAACCTGGAATTTCGTTGGTTTTAGTTTGAAAAAGTCGGTAGCGGTAGACCTTATCTTTGAACTGATAAATAGTTAAAAATTAGAAATACCCAGTCAGTCATCACTTGAAAAAGTAACGTTTGAAAATAAATAGTTAATTGATAGTTTATATTATATCTAATACTAATATTGTCACATTTTAAAATAAACATAGAAAATTGTAATTAAACATAATATAGATAAGGTTTTATCTTAGCTAGTAGAAATTTAAGACATTAAATAAATATCTTATTATTTGTTGATAAATGGCCTTGGAGTTTTTCACGAGTATAATTTTATTTAAATACAGATATAGTTATGGCTTCGTGAAATAATTAATAGTTCGATAACCTAGTTCTGGATTGATAAACAACAAAATTTTGTGTACTTAATATTCTTACAATGTAAATATAATTTAGAATAATTGACTTTTAACAGTTAATTATAAATAACTATCTTTCGCCCGGTTTCGCTTTAGGCTTGTCCGCGTAGTTAAAGGAAAAGATAGGCAGGCCCATGATAGAGTTACTGTTTCCGTAGGATTTCCGGGATATAAACTATCCTATCTATTTTCTCTGTTGGGTCCCATACTATATCTAAAATGATTCAGTGGTTTAGGCATAGAAAAGAGTCAGACTGATAGAATTACTTTCCGTATTATAATATTAGTAGGGATAAGGAAATCCATAAATAATAGGTATATATAATAGCGGAAGTATTTAATTATATAATAACTAGCTGTTCGCCCGTGGTGCATATATAGCTTATTTCACTCAATGAAGTTACAGCTTCCTAATGGTAAAAGAATTCTTGAAATCGGTTCAGTAGTTTTTGTTTTGAAAACAATACAAACATACTTACCCACAAATCTTTCCTCTCGATAATATAAGAATTAATTAACTGTCGTAGTGAATTATAGCGCTCATGAATTTTAAATTATTGCATTTAAATCTCTTGACCAATAAAAAGAAAAAAAAAAATAATATCAAGTATTGTATACAAAAAGTAAGTATGTATTTTTACTTTCTCAAGTAAAAAGCACCAAAAATGTACAATTTATGATATATTTATTATATTCACCATAATTGGGCATAAAGGTGCTAGTTGATCATAGAGAGTGCGGGCCTCAGTAATGCAGCACGCTTGGAAAGTGAGCTGCAAGCAACAGCAGCCCATCCCCATGCCCATTGCGTCCATGTACACGCAGTCGGGCTGCGCCACGCCCTTTTCAAGCTCGTGATAATTATCTACAGGTATCTTTGTATTGACATCGCGGAAAACTGCAAATAGACATTTCCTTTATGTTATATGTTCAATTTAAAATAAGAAAAAACGACACAAAAATACGATACAACGAAATTTAATTCGACATATTTTCCTACTAGCTGCGCCCGTAGGAATAACGGAATAAAAAGTTGCCCGTATGTTGTTTCAATTGTGCAGCTGTCTACGTACCAAATTTCATTGTAATCGGTTCAGTAATTTTTGCGTGAAAGAGCAACAAACACACACACATCCTTAAAAACTTTCGCATTTATAATATTAGTGGGATAGTAGGATTAGTAGAATTCCTGATAGGAACCGGAGATAGGACAGAACTCTTGAGGAAATTTTAACGCTATACTCGTACTTTTTCTCACCCTCATTTGTAGCAATAACTTTTTTCATTTCATTTATTATTTGACAAACTGATTATTTACAGAATGTATCAATATTAATAAACACTTCTCATTACTAGACAATTTACAGTAGATGTTTGTATTAACATTACCTAGTCATCTATTATTTAAAACAATTAATATTTGATGTTCCATAATTTTTAATGCCCACTAATATAATCATCAATAGGAAGTCAAAGAGCTATTGCACATGACTTGCTGTTTAATGATTAGCATACCTGTTAATTTGTAATGAACCATACACTATTTGTACTATATGTTTATAAATGATGACAAGCAGATAATGCATTTTACACTGTATCATTGATATTATCATATGTACATTTTTGCCACTTGCGGTTTAGATAACTAAACATTATATAGTCCTATTAAATTGCTTCTCATATGCAAAAAATATATTTTATTAATGTAACTTAATGTATATATTTTTTTATTTATACATAATTCTATTACTACTCATAATTTATCATACTTGGTAAATTTACTGCAACCTTCTCTCCTCTTCTTTGTCTTATGTTAGAAGTTAAAGTCTTGAAGCGAGGATGCCCTGGATAGATAGATTCGTCAGGAAAGAAGTGTGACCTGGTCACACCTGAACTCGGTGTTGGTTCATAAGGTGGGCTTGTGTAACCTGGAGAACCTAACCTAAAACATTTAGTAAATTAAATTTTCTAATGCTTATAAAGAACTTACATATTTAGAATTTCTTCAATTAACATATGTTTTAAAATTTGTAGTTTCAAAATTTACCTTATTTATAGTTAAGTTTTTTAAAAACCTTTAATTTTAAGAATAAATTAAGTTTCAATGAAATCATTGAAAAATATTTTATTACCTTGGAAAATTTGTAATACTCATAATAACTTCACCATCTTTCAATAGAGTACTAGCTTCAGCTCTACGAAACTTCATATTGGCCTCTACAATATTAAAATGTGCTAGAAGGCCGCCATAGGGCTTTCCTGGTGTACCCTCTATCATGTATGCACCATATTCTGGCCGCCATAGAGATTTTACATCTAGTAAGTAAAGAAAACAATTAAATAACTAAACACACATTTATACATATTACATCAAGTTTGTCATAAAATATCATAGTTTCATTATTTACTAGAATATCTTTTATAAAACAATATATTTATAAAACATAACACCAAGCTATGGATGTAATTACAGTATGGTGGAACATAATATTTACATCTCTAAAGAAGTGCCTTGTTTAAATGTTTATTCAACATGTAAGTTGAGATTTCCTCCATTTTTCCCAAGTAGCATTGATAAAGTCATAACTATTTGAATGTAGCTTCACGTTATATTAAAAATTCACTTATGTCGAATATATTAAAGTAAGTGATTTGTTTAATAACATTCATGCATATTATTTAGGAAAAAAGCAGTAGTGATAAAACGAAAAAGAAATGACTCAATCAATTCATAAATTTCATTGAGAAGTAGTGATAAAGCATATAAATATAATTAACATGATGAATTGCAATTTTCTAATGTAACATGCTTGTTTGAATGACATACAATTTATTATTGACTGTAATCCATTCAAGGTTCTTTTGAACAATCATTATGCTGTATTATCTTATCAAATAACAGTTAACCAATCCTACATGAATGAATATATTGAATAAGCATTAGTTATTTTCTTATAAATCTTATAAAAGAAAATTGAATGTGAAATGTGTATATTTTAGATTCACAAGATAACATGATACAAATATTTAAATATTTATTGTAAAGTTAAAAAAAAACTATGAGTCATGTGCAATGAAGAATGAAGGCCATTATATTTATTCAAATTCATTATAAAACCATTCAACCATGACACAACAGATTTATGAAAATGAATTCTTATTACTAAATAATATTAATTTAGATCCAGTCTTGTCATTGACAAAAACAACAAAATATTGATAGAAATATAGTTGCAAGAATAAACAATATTTTAATAAAGAAACAGTTACTTTCAGGGTCCTCTAGTTCTTTCTTTTGTAATTCAGGTAGAATCTCATCAGCTCTCAAACTAACTGTTGCACGTTGATTTTCATCATCAAATTTTACTATAATATATTCTACCTGAAAGACAATTTTTTATAATTGAATTATTTAAGTAACATACAAGAAATGTTTTATTAAAAAAAAAATATAGTCTTACTTCATCACCCCATTTAAGTACATCTCCAGTACGATCTCTGAGCTTCTTATATAAATTTATAAATTGTTCAATTCCGTGTTGGCGCACATGTTCTGCTAAAGCTTTTGTTTCTTCCCAAGTCAAAGGACTTCCTTCAGTAAGTAATCCCATTTTGACAATTTGGATTTTAAAAAGATTACCACAAGATTTGCACACACTTTTCCAACATACAGCACTATAACAAAATTTACCAATATTAATCAGATGTTCATTTACTGGACGCAGTAATTGGCGAGACGGTGGTGAAATGTTGTGTAAAGTATACGTTAATTTGATTGCTTTGAGAATTGTTTTGAGTATTGAACGCGAACCGCCAGTTAATATATATGTTTCATAATGATTGTATGACTAAGTTCGTTTGCAATCAAAATATTTCAATAAAAAGTTCAATTTAAACAACTAATATTAATCATTAATGACTCCAGAAAGATAACAATGTCATTGTCAGTTAATGTCAAAGTCACATTTTGACGGTGTCTCGCGAAGTATGTGCGTAGTATGTTACTTAGTCTGCGGTGCCCACATATTGAAATTATTATTATTTTCGATATCTGGACTTTCCAATTTCCATATTTTTTTACAAAAAGTAGTACTACGGATATTACGGATTATGTAAAAATAAAACAGTATGGATCTTCAATACCAAGCTTTTTATATCGACAATTGGCATGATATATTATTACAATAAGCTAAAATTGTAACTCGTAGTGAAGATTCTAAGAGTACCAAGATGAACATTGTGGTTAATGTTTTGCATTCACAGTACAGAGATATATACGATAGTACTCTGTGGTACAGAGATTATTAGCTGCTTAATAACCAAAGAGTAGTACGATTATGTAGGATCAAAGAGTAGTATAATAATACGAGTATGTAGGACGATACTCTGGGTACTAACTATGAAACGGCAAGTAGTTGAAACTTATTCACATTAAGGAAGGAACAAAAAACTATAAAATAAACTGACGGGACTCTTAGAAGTGTTGCCATTTATCAAGTACAGCGAAAAACTTAAGAAATATTAACAGTTAAGGACATATATAAGGTTCGAGAAAAGGATGGTACGGCCGTGCCGCTCTTTTTTGCTCAACTTGGTGGGGGCACTGCCCAGATCATCATCATTCATCATCAGCCGATATATATTCCCACTGCTGGGACACTGGTCGCCTTTGAGGGTTCAGTTCGGGCCATAATACAGGCAACGGGCCACGTCGGCCAAGTGCGGGTTGGCAGATGTTACATGTCGTCAAACTTTTTGATTCTTGGACATGTCGGTTTCCTCACGATGTTTTCCTTCACCGTTTTAAGCAGTGGTGACCAGGGGTATGTCACTTCCATACATTTGATGAATACGTAAGTTATCATGCCATCTATGGCGCAGCACTCATCAAC
>NC_052112.1:5795768-5815408 GCF_012273895.1 Zerene cesonia | reverse complement strand
TGTTTCGGTGTTATTACATTTCCACTACGAACTTCGAGTGACCAATCTATAGCAGTATATAAGTGTATAATCTATGGTGGTGACGTTATCCACATGTAAAAGAAAAATCAATTTATTTCCTACATGCTCGCCCGGTCTCGAACCCTGACTTATCGATAGTAAAGTCCGAGATTCACACCACTGAGACACCACGGCTGCCCCAGATATTGACATTATATTATAATTTTTTTGTATATGTCATAGCGAGCAACTGCACTGGTGGTTCGCCTAATGGTAAGCGATCACCAACCACCGCCCATGAACATTCACAAAGGTACTTCTGCGAATGCGCTGCCCGCTTTTAAAGGGTAAGGGAAAAGGAAAAGATCAACGACAGGAAAAAAGGAATGGACTGGGACGGTTGAGGAAAAGGAGCGGGCCAATATACACGTATTTAAATTTCTTTTTCTACATCATAGTGGGCAACTGTGCTGGTGGTTTGCCTGATGGTAAGCTATCACCACCGCCTATGAACATTGGCAGAGATAATGCCTCTGCGGATGCACTGCCCGCTTTTAAAGGGTGAGAGAAAAGGAAAGGATTGACGATTGGAAAGAAGGAATGGACTGGGATGGGTGAGGAAAAGGAAGCGGGCCTCCTTTTTTTAATATAATATGTATATTACGTAGCCCATTGTTTGTCCGCGATCGACTCTGAACTACTCAACCAATTTTCTGCACACTATGTGCAGTTTGATCCAAACTAAAAGATAGCGTAGCTTTTATTATTCAATAACGGTATGACTACCCTGGAAATTAATTTACAATTATTAGAAAGGGAAAAAGAAAAATTTAAAAGTAAGGTAAATGTGGTGGCAATATTGGCACTAACTAGTTTTTTTATCTGTGGTTGGTGAACTGCACAGTGCAAAGCACAGTGGATGTGTGATTATATTGTGCATTGTATTTTTTATTTAATGTTGATAATCTATTTTTGTGATAAAAAAATAAATCATACTTTTTATGATTAAAGATCCTTAAATGCGGTATATAGTAAAAACATAAAATCCAAAATGACAGATACTGTGTAGCGTCTAAAATGAAAGTTATGCTACGTTAGTGCGGTTTATTTATTTCTCTAATAATTTTACTACAACATCAACCATGGTTCCTGTTTCAATAGAAGGATGCACCCAGGGCACGGAAGGTGGCGGTGCCCGAGGTGGCTCTATCTCACTTGGACTGCTAATAGATTTCATAGTCCAAAGAACTTATGATGAACTAACAGTTTTAGCCGAATTGTAAGTGGTTTTCATTTGTTCTTACAGACAATATTATAAATTATATGCCTAAATAATATCCTTATGTTAGCGTTTTTATAAGCCTTTATATGACATATAAATTGCTGGATCATCTAAAATTTCAATTTATGTTTGAAAATAAAAATTTAATTTTATTTATTGTTTGCATGTTTTCAGGTTACCACGTAAAACAGATATGGAACGTAAAATTGAAATTTACAAGTTTAGTGCTCGTACAAGACAACTATTTGTACGCCTGTTGGCTCTCGTCAAGTGGGCAAGCAGTGCTACTAAAGTAGACAGATCAGCCCATATTATGGCATTTTTGGACAAACAAGCTCTTCTTTTTGTAGAAACAGCGGATGTTTTAGCAAGGGTAGCTCGAGAAACACTAGTCCATGCCAGGTATGCTTATGTTTATAGTTTAAAACAAATGATATATCGCTGAAAGTATAGAAATATATTAAAATTATTAGCATACCCGGCACACGTTGCTGTGGCTGAGTAATAATTAAAAATTTTAAATAATTGGGTTAATTAATCAAAATAAAACTATCCTATATCTTAAGTTGGACCAAAGTACACACAAAATGCCAAATTTCATCAAAATCGGTTGAGTTGGTGAAGACTTCATTGGGAACATACATCATGACACTGGATTTTTATATATTAAGATAAGATGTATCCATATATTTTATGCCATATGAGGTAATGATTAATATGTATTACTATGTATACATAAATATATACAATCATTTTCACATACAAGAACATACATAACTAACAAAAAAAGAAATAAGAAAATGTCAGCACAAGTGACATAATTTAGGAAATAATTATGTAAACTACTTACATATTTATGGGCCATGACTGTAAAGGGTCAGACATATTTCTCGAGTCAGCTGACTATTAGATTGTTGATTCTGCCAGAACCTAAAAGGCACATTGTAATATATGGAGAGAAAACAGTAACCAAAAACAGGAATGAGGAATGATAATTAAAAGTAATGAAGTGGATAACATATAATTTTAGTTTTATATATAACATGATGAATGTTAGCATAAATGACATACTTATTTTAAATATGAAATGCTTGTGAAAACCAGATTGATGTGTAGGAAATTTAATTCACACTAAAAGATTAAATTTTTCCTAAAATTGCATTTTTGTTTCTTTGGTATATCATAAACTCCTATTTATGTAAAATGATTGGGGTAGCCAACTATATTAATATTATAAAGCTGAAGAGTTTGTTTGTTTCTTTGAACACACTAATCTTAGAAAAAATTTTTCAGTGTTAGATAGTCCATTTATTGAGGAAGGCTATAGGCTATATATGTACCACAGCCGGGGCAGACCGCGAGTTTCTGATAAATTGAAGTTATCCATTTTCAATATTATTACTCTCACAAACATAATTCGCCTTTTTGTAGCATGAAAATGTTTAAATTTTAATTTTATTAACTAATTATTCTTTCAAATAAAATTTCTTAATATGTATTTATTATTGTGAGATTTTGCAGATTTTGGATAAATATGATTTGTATAAATGGTTACTATATTTTTATTATTATTAAATAATTCAATAAAGATTCAATAAAATGAATAAATATTTTTAAATCTTAAAATTGATTTCTGAGGATGTAACAATGAGGAATAATTTATTTATTTATTTATTTTTTTTTTTTTTATGTCACATTCGGCAATGGAGCTGGTGGGACGCCTGATGGTAAGCGCTACCACCGCCCATGAACATTTGGAGAGGCATAAGGTCCATTGCAGACCTTACGCCTCTACAAATGGATTGCCGACTTTTTGGGAAGGGATTAAGAATGGATTGGCCATAGGAATAAAGGAAAGGACTGGGAAGGGTAAGGAAAAGGATATGGGCCTCCGGCTCCCCCACTCACCGAACGAAACACAGCAAAATGCTATTTCACGCCGGTCTTCCGTGGGGGTGTGGTTCTTCCCCGGTGCGTGCTGGCCCAATCCGTGCCGAAGCGTGCTCGACTACCACATAAATTTATACTAATTATGCATTGAATACTCAGAATTTTGTATCTCTTTTTTAATTTTTGTGAAATATGTATATTCATACTTTTGAATACATATTTTCTTTAATAGTTTTGACCAGTTTAAATTAATAAAAAATGAAAAGAAAATATGTCTAATAATTAGTCAATTTAAATCAAAATTTATAAAATACTTTCTTATTATATAGAAGATTCTGATTAGATAAAAATAAAATTTCTCAATATGAAAATTAAATATTTACTTTTCTATAGGTTACCAACATTCCACATGGCTGCAGCAGTGGAAGTGTTAACATTAGGCACATACAGTAGACTACCAGCTGTGATACGTGAACGTCTAGTTCCTCCTCCATCTCTGACTCCCACTGAAAGAAGGTCAACTTTGCGAGCTCTTGCTCATATTGTTCGCCAAAGACTAACAACAGCCTCCTTACCATGTGATGTTAGAAATTTAAAGGTAATATTTAAAAATAACTCATAATATTATTACAAACCCTCTTGATATTTTCTATTGATGATTCCTTCTATTTTCCTCATAATTGTTGAAATAACCCTAATATACTACTCTTATATAGAAGACAGGGCAAATCACTGATTATTTCAAGGGACTGATTATACTGATATCTTATACCTTTAAACGAGCAATTCTTGTATATATATACTAGCTGTGACCCGCGGTTGAAACCGCGTAAGTCCGTATCCCGTAGGAATATCGGTATAAAAAGTGCCTATGTGTTATTTCAGTTGTCCAGCTACTACGCGGTTTCAACCGCGGGTCACAGCTAGTGTATTTTGAATCAAGAACCTCTTAGTTGTAATAAATAGTTTTAATACTTAATCATATATGTATATATACATGTTTACAATATGTAAATCAATTTTAGAAATAAAATGACGTGTATAATAAATTTTTCTCAAGGTTGAAAATGGAAGAGCAACATTTACAGTGGGTCAAGAATTTAGTGTCTCCTTAACAGTAATGGGTGATGGACCAAATGTGCCTTGGCGTTTATTAGATATTGCTATTCTAATACAAGATAATGAAACTGGTGGTTAGTATGATTCAATGGTAACATTGAAATATTATTCGATTTCATTTCTTATAATTTATACATTTTTGCAGAAGGAAAACCTTTGGTACACAGCTCTCAACTCAACTGGTTGCGAGGTGTAGCTCAAGCACGTCTTGCCGCCGCTGGTTTGAATGGAGCTCTCACTGCATTACGCTTTTTCTGCCGATCTCTATCTTTAGAACTTTTGTATACTCAAACTTTGAGGCTATGTCGAGATCGGTTAGCACGCCATTTACAAGTGGATAAATACATACCTGGACAAAAACTACAAGTGTCGTATTGGAGGTACGTATTCTCGAAAAACATGTCAATACCTTTATAGAATAATCAAGTGAATCTTACCATATACATAACGATAATAATTTTATAGTGAAAACGAAATAAACAGGTTTAAGTAGCAAATTGTTCGTTAGTTGCTTAATTTTACACAAATTAAAACTAATTGAATACATTATAATTATACAAACCCATTCATATTTTTTGTACAGGGAATTAGGTTGCGAGCTAGGTTACCGCTTGATCATAGGCGCGGAGGGCGAGTCCCTGTGCGTGTGGCACGTGCCCGCACTGGCGGGGGGCGAGCGGGTGGCCGCCGCGCTCACGCCGCACGCGCCGTCTATGGAGCGGCTGCTTGCGCACACTGTGCACGTGCGCTCCAGGCAACGGCTCAACGACCTTAAAGTGCTGTTGAACGATTTGGGGGTATGTGTTGTTGGTAATGTTACATTAAATGTCACTTGTCATAAATTTCCATTTTATAATTTAAAATTACAGCTTGGAAAGTTGATATCGAAAATTTGAATGTATCAATCGTGGCTATGAAAATAGTTCAATCTCAATATCTACTTATCACTTATTATTAAATTATTGATAGTTTTAAATTATTTTTATGTAGTTTATCATAATTTATTTTTATTATTTTTTGTAATAATAATATTTTTAGCTATTTTTTTTCAATTTACTGCTAGATAGTATTCTAAATTGTTAGTTTAATCGATATTATTTACATATGCACAAGGTGGAGTGCATGGTAGGCGGGTGGCCGTGCGTGCTGGCGTGCTCGGTGGTGTCGCCGTGCCTGCGCGCGGAGCAGCTGCTGGTGTCGGTGGGCGCGCACGGCGGCAAGCTGCGCGCGCGCGTGCCCGCGTACCCCGCCACGCCGAAGATGGCCGAGCTCGCCGCCGTGCTCGGCGCCGCCGACCTGCGCGCGCTTCGGCCGCTACTCACGCAACTCAGGTAGGCACTTTGTTGCATGGAGCATTGAGAACTTAGCCTGTATATAAGTCAATATATATATAGTATATTATATATAGTATAGTATAAAAGAAAATCTAAACAAGATATTTTTATTTCTTTTTATCTCTTTCAAAATGAGCTGAAACATTGTGGTGATTTTTAAATAGTTTAATTTGTCTTAATTCAATTTATATAATTGGGAAAAGAAAATTACTAAGGGATGTGGTTCTTTTTATGGTAATAGTGTTAATGATGATTATATTTATTAATTATTTGCAAATTCTGACACAGTTGCATGTTCTCCAGGTTACATTACATTTACCTTTACATTAGGTACATTCATTTACTGGTTTCAGTTTTAATAATATTTTTCAACCCTGGAGGTACTTAAGCTATGGTGTTTTTAAATGTATCAAATATCTTCTAACAGATTCTGGTTAGTTGCACGGCGTTGTGAAAAAACACTCCAACATTTACCTGCAAGTGTGTGTGAACACTTGCCCTTTCTGCACGGAGCGGACCACCCGCTCAGCAAGCTGTCTCCTGACCGCTTGTATGTCACTTTACACCGGCATACTGATCACATACTTGTAAGTTGTAGTATCTACCATAATTTTTAATTATCTTATGTCCGCGGCTTCGCACGCGCTAAATTCAAGATAGTTTAATAGATGTTATCATACACATGAACCTTCCTCTACACTCGCTCTTTTTGTATAAAAAAAACCCCCATCAAAATCCGTTGCGTAGTTTTAAAGATTGCACCATACATAGCGACATAGAGATAGACAGAGAAAGCGACTTTGTTTTGTACTATGTAGTGATACTTCAGACTTGAGTCCTTTTCGATGTAATTGTTATATTATCCTCATTGTAGTTTTTTATTATTATTTATGTGTAAATAGTATTATAGCGCATAAATTTTTCATATATCCACTATAAAACAAACGATAATATTGATACAAACATATTTAATAAATAAATGATTCGATTGAGTCCGCCCATACATCACCAGGTGGTAGAGATGAAGGAGGTAGCGGCGGGCAGCACGGCGACGACGAGCAGCAGCACGAACAGCGGCAGCGCGTGCAGCGTCGCGCTCTCGTTCCACCTCGCCGGCGCGCGCCGCTGCACGCCCGACGAGTGCGAGGACGACGTACGTGCGCACCACCTCTGCAGTGTACACCTGACAACACTACTGACAATACTACCCAATACACTAGTATTGTCTAGTACTGCCTACAATATTAGCCCTATAATAGCCATCATGGTATTTTGTAACTTAAAATAGTATGATGAAAATTCATAGAAATCTTTTGGAGGGAAACCTTTTTCTTCATAAACGCCGATCCCATTCTAAAAGGTCGTACCAAATTTCATACGGATTGGATCAACTATTTTTCTGTAAAGAAACCAGTCAAACATCTAAAAAGTAGCGGATATTCATCGACATTGAGAGTGCTTTTGATAAGATTTAGCAAGCATATGAAGCCTATATAGCATATGAAGCCCTGCTATCTAATGATGTACAAAACTTGTTGAAAGAAACTATTTGCTGAGAAAGATTAATGTTTTAATTTTTTTTATAGTCATCTACAACAAGCGCTTCGCCGGCAACTGCAAGGTGCTTCTTAAAACTTCATTCATTGGTGGAACTAGATACTTTTACACTGACACATGGACCTTTCACACCTCTGGATACTCCAGGTAGAATAATTAAATTTATTGGATATTTTAAGAGAAAATAAATTTGAACGAAAAATTATGTGATGATGTACATGCGGTGGTATATAAATCTGCCTTTCTCAATTTTTTACAAGATACAGAAAAATGTCTCTATTATTATGACATTTACATTTTTGATAGTTATTCAAGTCACCGTTTTTGATTTTATTTTAATGTAATAATCATGTTGTTGAAAAATATTAAATATCTATAATATAATTTAAGAAAGTCAGTTTTACTCGAAAGGTTTTGGGATTTACTAAAGTGACAAATTTTTAATTGACAATTTTTTTAATGCCAGTCGGGTTAGTTTAGACGAGAGTGATTTAAGAAACTAATTATTTTTAACAAAAAAGGAAAAATGTCAGAACCAGACTGAATCAATCTGGCCACATGGTAGACGCCAGCTTTCAAATAATAAAGGAAGCACAAAAATCGGTGCACCTGTATAAAGCTCAAGTGATGAACATCAATAAAAAAAAAGATTTTTTTGAATGATTTCTCTTTTTTTGAAATCGGTTGTTAAAATGTCGAAAGATTAAGAATATTGAATCCTTTTACTTTAATTATGTTTTAACACCTTAAAAAAGGAACTCGACAGAACAAAGCCTTCATTTCGAAGGGTACAAATTGTAAATAAAAATATGTTTTATTTGAATTGTTTAGGAATGCAGCCGGGCAAACGTAAATTGTCCTCAAATTCCACCAAAGCAGTGAAAGTGCGCCAGCCCGCGTACTTCCTGCCCGAGCTCGCGCACGTGGTCGCTGCTGCGGATGAACGCGTGCCTTTCGTTAATTTGGCTCAAGAGGTACATTCTATCATTATTACTTGAGTAATTTATATTTATTTATAAGGATTTTGTAAAAGATTTTTTTACGAAACATTGTTGCATATACTCCTTGTATATGAATTATCAATAACAAAAATTTGTATTAAAATGCCCAATTAATATTATTTATTTTTGAATGTTGGCAAGTGTTACCGGAGACGAAAGAGGAATTTATTATTAGAATTACAAAATGCCTGAACGAGACTCAATTTCAGAAGGTGTTTCCCCAACATATCGATGTTTAAACACGTCTTCATTGTCTCAGCAGGGCAATGGCCCATGAATGTGAATTTGAAAGATGTAAAGCCTCACATCTAGGCCGATCAAGGCGTCGTTTAGCTAAAGTGATGCGTGCGGTCGGCAGCTATCGAACCGCGGCGTGACGCACGGCGGCGTGCAGCCCGAGTGGGGCGGGTCGGCGCTGGGCATGCGCATCGTGTCGCTGCCGCTGGCGGAGGGCGCGCCGCCCCACGCCGCGGCGGCGCTGCGCGCGCGCCTGCTCGCCGCCACCGTGCGCCTCACCACCAAGAACCAGGCGCGCGTGTGGACCGCCGAGATCGTGTTCCACGGCTCGCCCGTGCGCACGCCCAACCCTAAGGAGCAAGGTGGGCGACATTAGCACCGCTTCTTCCTTAACTTAGAAAACCATTGATACTGAAGCCGTTGATAGATAGGCGTTGAATTATATATTAACTCAAGTTGCTTTTTCAATTTTTAGCTCTCTAGATATTTATGCGAAGCACTTATGTTTAATTCATATTGAGTAACTTATCTCCAAATTGAATTGTAACTGTATATTAACAAAACTGTATGTTAGAAAGCATGTCTATTGTTAACACTATTTATTCATATTGTAACAACAAATTACTATAAGTTATGATTTTATAAAAATATGATCCTGCAATTGAAATCTAGATGGATGTTGACGCGACTTTTGCGCAGTCTTTGTACTGTTGAAATAACGTGATCTTATTTATGTGTGTTTTTAAGTATGTAACGTTTTATTTATTATCAATAGGAGAACGTCGTTGCGTGTACCTGCAATACGAGCTGGGTACAGACGCGGGCCGGACTGCAGATGCATTCCTCGCGGACTGGGCAGCTATCGTACATCTACACACTTTGCTGCATGACTTTATGTTGAGGCCTGCACAAGGTAAAATATACGTAACCAATCACGTTGACTAAATCTATATAGTTTTAAACTGTTATGATGTTGAGTGTATGTGGAGTACAATAACTGGAAGAATATAATTTATTAAATTACAACATCATTGCTTGAATCATAATCTTTATATGGTAATAATGAGGAACACGTAAACCCCAATTAATATAACTGAATAGAATAGGAAGCAGCGCTCAGTATAGTCGCACACGTTGCAGAGCGCGAGACGCTGTGGCAGGGCGTGTGCATCCGCTCGTACACGTACCGGTCGCTGGTGCTGGGCTTCGGGCCGGGGCAGCGCGCCACGGCCGTGCTGCAGTGGAGCGCGGGCTCGCAGCGCTACACCGTGGCCACGCCCGCGCACCAGCCCGCCGCCAACGCGCACCACCTGCTGCACCACCACCTCGACCATTATCTCAACTGGTGAGTGCGGCCGAGCAGGAGCTCGCGCCCGCGTGTAAACTGCTCTCCTACAGTAATAAGAGCTCTGTTGTGTTAAAAACGTGTATGGTTCTTTATCCCTCTTTTTATTTTTAAGTACAAAGTCGTACATGATAATTTTATTGTTGCAACAATATCTCAATATTGTACTGGTGACGGTTATAGGGAGTAGCTAGCTAAAAATAAGTATGTTATGCGGTATGGAGATGCTATTACCGTATATAATCAAAGCTATATCTATGCGATTGATAACGTTGAAAATGGAACAACAATAAATAATGGTTACATTGTCACATACATGCCTACGTAATTTTAATGATATTTAATGTGATCTTTTATAGGAACAAGGATCTTCTCTCGCTGGGCGTAGTTCTCCGCGAGACATACGCGCCGCTGCTGTCTCTGTCCCGGCTCCCAACGCTACCGCAGCTGGGATTGCACCACGTGCGCACCATTATGCCCACGCCCACTTTCACACTATTGGCCCACTCGTGGCGTAAGGTATGATTAAAGTAGTATAGCATATGTCACATTTATCATAATTTGCGTCACATCTATCTACATATAAATGAATCGCCGAATGTGTTGCTATGCTTAAACTCGAGAATGGCTCGTCCAATTCGAGGTGAATTTAGTAGAATTTAGTTTTACGTTCATTAAGGGAGAGGGAAGGGTCTCATGCAGAGTAAAATGTACCACGGGTGAAGTGGTAATTTATTATTATTTATAATAAACATTTACGAAAGTTATATTTAATGTGCAGATTCGGATAATCTACGCCGGTGCCTATTCCCTAGAAGTCGGCATTCGAGGTGGCAACGTAGTCACGATAAGAGACGGTGCTTATTCTAAATTCGACCGAGCTCCAGTTGTCGATGAATTTGCCCCCGCTCAAGGCTTAAAGGTATTCTAATGTCTTGTTTATAGCTCTATATGTATACCTTTTCATATTGCGGAGAATTATTAATAAACAATCTTTTATCTTCTAGGCATTCTTGTCACGGTATGTTGAGGATAATATTAGTGCCCGCCTGCTCGCTGAAGACGACAACCCCCCCTCACCAATGTCGCCAATGCCACCAGGTTTGTTACTCGATATATACATGTGTTCATTGAGTGATATGATTCTATTATAATGACATAGTTTCGCGTGAATAATACTTTCTAAATGGAAGAATTCGCTCATGTTTTATAAAACTAACTCAAACTATTGCAAAACTTTGAAAATAACTATAATAATACATTATAGTTTCCATGACGTATTCGCTATGTTGACATTATCGTAACGTTACGCAATCATCAGGTGGTCTGCGATTCCCGGCGCCGCTGACGCCGCCGCAGCCGCACACGCCGCACTCGGCGCCCGTCACGCCGCACCCCGCCTCGCCTGCGCATCAGGTTTGTTGACTGCATTGGACATATATGTATATATATTTATTATACAGGAAGTACCGCCCCGCCGGTGGTGTACGATGGTATACTCAATGGAATGTATAGACTTTCATACCCTGTTAAATATACTTACAACAACAAAACGACTCACGTAAAAACACGACATGTTGACATTACAAACTGTCCACGGGTACTTTGGATGTGTACTTTTGTAGAAACGAGTGAAACAACAAATTATTTATTATATGTTCAGCTAATTTATCCTATCCTACTAATCCTACTATCCTACTTCCTACTAATCCTACTTATAATATTATAAACGCGAAAGTTTGTAAGGATGTGTGTGTCTTTGTTGCTTTTTCACGCAAAAACTACTGAAACGATTGCAACGAAATTTTGTACGTAGACAGCTGGACAACTGGAAACATATAGGCTACTTTATATTCCGATATTCCTACGGGGTACGGACTTCTGCGGATGAAACCGCGGGGCGCAGCTCGTATTAAAAATGCGAAAGTTTGTAAGGATGTGTGTGTGTGTGTGTGTTTGTTGCTCTTTCACGCAAAAACTGCTGAACCGATTGCAATAAAATTTGGTACGTAGACAGCTGGACAACTGAAATATAATATAGGCTAATTTGTATCCCGATATTCTTACGGGATACGGAATTGCGCGGGTGAAACCGCGGGGCGCAGCTAGTAAAATATATGTTGTAGTACCTCATCATTTAGTTGTATTAATCGAATTAAGTAAATTCTAAACAACTTGTTAGCTACTTGATAGCCCTTGTTCCGTAATCCAAATTGGCTTCTAATTTTGTATTGATGTAATATTATATCTTAGTTATTCTAGTACTGTGTGGTCACAAAAATGTTAAATTATAAATGTCGTGCACACACAGATGGGCGGCGGCTCGTTCAACCTGACGTCCCCGCCGGGTGGAGCGGGCGGGGCGGGGGGCGCGGGCGGCGTGGGCGCGTCCCCCGCGTCGCCGCTCGCGCCGTCCCCGCTGGCGCCCGCCGCCTCGCCGCACCCGCCGCCCACCTCGCCCTTCACCACGTGGCCCGCCTCGCCCTCGCTGCCGCGCCCCTCGCCCGGCCATCACCCATCGCCTAGACATCATATTGACCACAAGGGTATGTACCTTTTAATGTATTTTATGTGGAATATTTATTGATATAATTTGATTTATATACTTATTCAACCGACTTGAAAAAATGATGGAGGTTGTTAATACGACTGTGTTTTTTGTATTTGTTACCTCATAGCTTCTTACTGAAGCACTTTTTATGATGTGAAATTTAGTCTAGTTTTGACAATTTGAAGGCGGTTTAGTTTTTTGTGAAAAGTCATTATATTGAAGTGTACTATTGTTTTTTAGCGTTATTCATTTAAAAAAAATTCAATGATTTAGACTTTGTATAGAGTTACTATATGTTTATATACAATAATTATAAAATGAAATTTATCATTTAAGATATTCCCTTGGTAGTATCTAAATAGCATATAATGCGAACGTGATAAGGTCCACAAGCGAGCTCGACGAGCACAGCGAGCGGGCGGGGCCGGCCGTGGGCGGGCGCCACGGCGACCCCGATGGCGGTGAGCAAGCTGGAGGCGCTGTGCACGCCGTGCGAGCCGCCGCCCGGCGCGCCGCCCGGCCCCGCGCTCGCGCCGCTGCAGCGCTTCCTCGCCTGCGTCTACATGAAGCGGGCTATGCAGCGCGCCGTGCAACAGGAGGAGTTCGTGAGTACAGCGCTGCACGCATCTCATTGGAAGCGCTTTTTTTGCTTAAATTAGGACATGGTGTTTGGGTGAACACCCTTGTGTTCTATTTTATATTTTGATAGGCGGCCCGTTCCCGTTGGTGTACCAATATAATGCATAACTTTGTTAGCTCTTTTGCAGATACTTCAATCAAGCAAAGAACAGTGAACAGCTATTTCCCTATTGTATGGTCCCCTTCCTGATAAAAAGATTATAATAATCACATATGCTAGATGGTGTGTTACCTTTACATAATTATTATTCGTATTAAAAATTAACAAAACATATAATTGCTACCGTTATGTCGAAATATGATAGGAGTAATTATTTGCTTGTAATTAAAGCACTAAGTAAATGGCTACCCAAGTGCCTATTAAAATTTAAGATGCTTTAATTATGGGAAAATAACACAACTAACGTACTGATTTAATTTGAGCAGTTGACACTGGTGTCGGTGGACGCGACGAGCCTGACGTTCCGCTGCGACACGGCGTGCCTGGCGGCGCGCGTGGCGCTGCACCCGCAGCACATGCAGTCGCTGCACCTGCAGCTCACGCCGCTGCCTGACAACAAGGACAACTGGTCCGCTGAAGACTTGCAGGTAAACCACTTTTGATGACATTTTAATCGAATGGGTTAGTTTTGTTGCCATTTTTTGCTGTTCCGTGAGAGAAAAAAAAATGAAACATGTTAGCATTGTAACATATCATTGCTTTATTTTTTTTTAATAAACAAACTGGAACCATATTAGTGATTGAATAATACTTTCTAGTAATTATTTGCAAAAATATAGTACCATAACGTTAGTTATTAACGATAAGCGTTTATTACACGCATAATGCGGCGTAACGTAACGGTAAACAGGTGATGGAGAAGTTCTTCGAGCAGCGCGTGGCGATCGCGCCGTACCGCGGCACGGCGCTGCAGGGCTGGTGCCGCGCGCTGGGCGCGCCGCCGGCCGCGCTGCCGTCGCTGGTGGCGCTGATGCGCGCCGAGCTGGTGCCGGTGGCGCCCGCGCTGTGGCAGATGCAGTGGGCGCTGCGCATCCCGCCGCACGGCCCGCAGATCGTGCCCGCCGGCCAGCCCGCCGTGCTGCTCGCCAAGCACAAGATACTCTTCTTTGTGAGTCGCACGATTGCTGTCCTATTAATACATCTATTGCATTTATCGTATTTTCCGTTTAGCATTTAAATGGAGATTATTTTGAAAATCCATACATCTCCATTTATTATTTCCTATTTTATTTATTTAACAAAAGTACTATATGACGATATTACAGTGATTAACCAACATTTTATTGTATGTATTAATTCACATTTTTTTAAATTTGCATGATATTTTATGCAGATCTGTCTCACGCGCGGTGACACACAGTTAGTACTGCCGCTAGTGTATGACGTACAGTCCAACGCGATGCAGATCGCCGAGCGTAGGGACGCACAGCAGCCTCACCTCATCGCTGTCAACCTACATCTCAAGCGGTATGTACAACACGAGAAACTATTCTTGTTAAGAATTTTTTGATCCATTTACTGTTGGGTTAAAAAATAGTAAATTCAAATATAATATTTTTAAGCAGATTTAATGTTACCAATCATTATTGATGTGTTTTTATTAAGTAATACTTCCAACCGACAACGCAACATAAGTGTTACCTGATCATAAACGCACGTTCCAGGTTCGCGGAGTTCCACCAGCCGCACGGCGAGTGCATTCTGTGGGCGGGCGTTCGCGACCTGCTCATCAACTTCTCGCTGCCACAGGACGCGCCCCCGCCCCCCGCGCCGCCACCCTCCTAGCCCCTGCATCCCCTCTACCCGCTCAACGCGGCCCCTAATTTGTAGAACGCCCCCCCCCCTGCCCCCTTACTCGCCCCCAAGTCATACTTATAAACTAACTGTAACAAGGGTTTCATATCTCCCGATATTATAATCTACTTTATGAAGTCAATCTACAGTCATCTACTTTATGAAGATGTGTATCGCACAACATCTTTATAGTTTATTAGTTGCGCCCTACGGTTTCACCCGCGTAAGGCCGTATCCCGTAGAATATCGAGATAAAAAGTGGCCTATATGTTATTTCAGTTTTCCAGTTGTCTACGTACCAAATTTCATTGCAATCGGTTCAGTAGTTTTTCCGTGAAAGAATTACAAACATACACACATCCTTACAAACTTTCGCATTTATAATATTAGTAGGTTAGGATAAGAAATGGATTTTAGTTGTGAGGGACCATATGAGCAACATTTTATTATATCATTGAGTAGATTTTTGTAGTAAACATTGATCGAACTTTTGCGTATTAGTTAGTCTCCTAATTGAATCTGCCAAAGGGTCACTATTTTTTACAATGAGAATTATCTTAATGATCCGTCCAACAGTTTTCGCTTGAATATAGAAACAGCATATTATGTTTGTATTTGGTAATTACCAGTAATGACTTACCCGTCAAACATTATCCTGAAACAGTGTTTGTAATGAATTTCTTTGTAAATAAATAACCAATAGAGACTAGATACAATATAAGAGACTTCTTATTATATTATTTAGTTTATGCTTGGGTGTTTTGTAAGTATTGTTATTTATCAATAGTATGTTAGTTTTTCCTTTTTTTTAATGTATTCCGCTCAAAGAATTTCCATTAAAACATGCTTTTTCAAGGATATGACGAGATAACTTTTTGGGCGCTTGCTGGTATCGTGAGAATATAAAAAAATCTCATTTTCGATGACACTAAAAATAAAACAAAGTTCTACTTCAATTATTCAATATGTAAATCCAATTTTATAATAACAAATCCTAATCTGATTGTGATAAATTTTGAAATTTAATGGATTGTCTCTCAGAAACAGGGTTAATAATATTAAACATTTTGTACAACCTTTTGTAAAACTATGAGATTTATTTATAGTTATTTGGCATAGATTGTACATGGTTTAAAAAATCCCTTTTTTAAGTCGATGTATAAACTTAAAATAAATTTTCAATCCACTTGCTTGTGAATTTAGATCTTCTCTTAGTATTGTATTCTATTAAAATAATTTTTTCTAACAACTATGTTCATTTAAATATTTTAATATTGTGATCATCCAAGATCATTTTAAAAATTTCTCATTTTAGATACCACCAAATCAAGACAGATTTATAGAATAAAAATCAATTGCCAATCACAAATAACTAGGTCTGAGGATTTAGTAGATTTCATTTATAATAAGATATTGTACACTAAGTTCGTGTCGCATTACAACGAGTCAACCTAAACGAGTACATTCAGTTGAGATAAATACATAGATATACGCACATCCATGCTCAGAATATTATGACTTCAACATTTAAAAAACAAACACTTCGGAAAAACTTTGCGTTGAAAAACAAAGAGTCTATTTTATTTAAGTCAATCGTTTCTTATGATATCAATGATAAAAATATGTTTCTAAATTCTCATTTTGTAGGTACAGTTATAAAAATGTACAGTAGTTATTAAATTAGTTAAATAAGAATTTGTTTTTGTTAAGGTTAATAAAAGAAAATTAGTCAAATGAAGTTGTTCAATTTTTTTTCGTAATAAGTCGTCAAAGGAGCAGGTAGGTGGCCTGATGGTAAGTGCTAGGTACTACTACCCTACGTAACACATTCACGTGCTGTTATTTGAGACCTTAGACCGTAGTACCTTCCCCGATGTGAGCTGGCGCAATTCGTGCCGAAGAATGTTCGAGTCTCACAGTCCATTTATAAAAAGAATATATTTAAATTAGCAGACTACGTCAGAAATTCAGGAGCTTTGCAGATTACACTTTATATCGCATTTACGAATATTCTCTGTGTTAAAAATGTGGACCACGGTACAATAAAAATCATATGTCATGATGACTTATTACGTTATGTAACATAGCAAAATCAGAAAACTAAATTAATAATCTTTTCCAAATTAAACTGAGTAAAGACCATGGCAAACAGAAATCAAAATTCCCTGGACGTAATACTTACATACGATAATAGGGAGATGGTATGGTATATGATAAAATCCCTACTGTTATATTCAGTTCAATTAATGTGTTCTTGTGTTACTGTAATACTAGTATGTTTTAAATAGCAAAGCGATACATCTGTCGTCGTATCAACGTCTCATATCCCGGGGATGGATAATGCAGCGGGTGGTGGTGGGCGGCAGGGGCCCGCGGGACGATCCAAACTGAGATATGGATCTTTGGCCTTAGGCGCATTTCTAGCTATGCACTGTCGTGTTGCTGCTTCTGCGCTAACTGGTGGCTTTTGTACGAATACTATTTATTTTTCATATTGACAAATAAAGTGTGATATTTATTCATAAACATAGTTGCCTAGACAGTCGCTTAAACAATATATACCTTCCCAAAATGTCGACTGAAGTTAACTGAGATAATCTAATATTTATTTATGAAATATGTATTAGATTGTCCGGTGAGCTTCGTATCACACCTACATAATGTGAAAACTATTTTCCGTCAGGTAGGCACTTATTATTTATGTTACCAATAACTTTTTATTTATTTAATTAACTCTTCTTTTAATTTCCGCAAATAATTCATTGTCAAAATTAACCAAATCGGTCCAGCCATGATAGAGCTTTTAACGAGACGATCGCAAACCAAAAAGTGCAATTAGATATTTGTATAAATGGATTATTGCTAATATAATGTAAACAACACACAATATCTAATATATAAAATTCTCGTGTCACAGTTTTCGTTGCCATACTCCTCCGAAACGGCTTGACCGATTTTGATGAAATTTTTTGTGCTTATCCGGTATCTATGAGAATCGGCCAACATCTATTTTTCATACCCCTGAATGATCAGAGTAAGGCAGAACAGCGTTTGCCGGGTGCAGCTAGTAATTACATATAAATTTTCAGTCCTTTTCATATTGTTTCTGGTTACCGCTACTGCAAGTTTGGCAAATCCATTGCGCCATTTCGAGGTATATCTTGGTCAGTGGAGTATCAGTGGCCCCGGTCGCGCTTTTCGGATTATTCCTATGCTAGATGGTATTTAAATATTAAAGCTTTAAATCATGCTTTTGTCTAAATTTATTTTATTGTCATATTAAAATCTCAATTCTCCATGAAACCTGATCATTTGCATTGAAATTCAAGAGTTAACTCATAAGTAGTTATATTACATAAGACTAAATTTGTAATTAACACAAAAAAACTACCGAAATAATAATAAGTTTTCATCAATAAATAAATAAACTTTCAAGATATTCGTTCATTCTCAATTACTTTTTTTCAACATAACACAGGCATTGGAATAGCAATATGTATTAATACATTAATACGTGCTATAAACTGTTGCACTATCGCGGCGATAGCAGCAATTTACGTACTACACTCAATATCGGATTCTAAACTACCATTCACATATTGTAGGTATGTGAACTTTCCTAATTTATGTATATTTAGTCGGAACCAAAAAAATATATATTATCCGTAACTATAAAAATTTTCAGGGATTTTGATTTAAAACCATATGATCCTGTTCTTAAAGATATTTCTACGTTGACCCTAAGGGAGGTTGGTAAAGCACTTTCAAAATAGAATTTCCAGTGATATTCTTTATAATTACCTCATTATTTTTGCAATGGTGTGATAATAAAAATTATATAGTCTAGGTTTTCACTATCAGTCGGAGAACTAGATGAAGAATACAGAGATGATGAATATTATACTGTGGGTACCGACGATTTGGCTTGGAGAAATGTGTCTTTTAGGAGGTAATTTATTTAAATTTAAATAAATAAACAATGATGTTCTCATTTCATTTTTATTGCTGCTTCTGCTGTTTTTTATAATATATCCTACTAGTACTAGTCTTACTCGATAAATGGACTAAAGAATACAAACACATTTTTAAATTCGAACCAACAGTTTCTGAGCTAAGAATTTCAGCCAAACAACCAATTCCTAAGCTTTTTAATATTAGTATGTAATTTATATAACATAGTGGTTTGGTCTACTTAAAAATGCTATTTATTTAAATGAATGAGAGCTTTTAGAGATGAAAGAGACTCAGATGTGAGAAAAAATACCCATCAAATACAAATGTGTAAAGAGGAATATAGTTCTGGCTACCCGACACTGTATAGCACTCCGGCGTATAACTTTTTCTAGTAAGAAATTTTTTATTTTAGATTACATTATTTATATATCTGAATGTTTTTTAAGATTAGACATATTGCATCATTTTATTCTGATGATGAAATTCATAGGTGCTATAATTTTAAATCGTTAAATTGATTTTGTAGCGTAGAGGTGGTTTCACTGCGTACAGATTACAATTTTGGCCAGTTTAATATGCCTCTGGTGCTAAGTATTGTGCTTGTTTGGATATCGTTGTGGATGTTAATGATAAGTGAACGTCTTGCTTTCGGGCGAGTTAGTATACCTCTATTCTAATGAATGTTATATATAAAATAAAGCAGATATATACTTATTGACGAATATTTTTCAGCTAATTTGGAATAACATGCACACTTGCCTACTGGCTATACCCTGGATTTGGACGTCGATATTAGTATTCACCGCCGTTACAAATCTTGCCTCCATGCCTCGAGCTTTGCGTAGAGTCTACCGAATCGGTGTAAAAGAAATAATCGCTGTATGCTTTTTATACTAGTGTTTTTAATAGTGACGTATGCTACTATATGTATTTTTT
>NC_052112.1:5784556-5794768 GCF_012273895.1 Zerene cesonia | reverse complement strand
TTAACAACGTTTTCTTACAGGGTATTGCAGATGCACTCGAAGTGGCGCTCTATATACATTCTGCTAGTACCGGTACTGAACTAATTCACGGAAAGGGACTTAATCATTACGGTGAATTATGAATATTCAGTTAGGGACGCGAAACTTTGGATATTACTTGTTATACTTACGTAATATTTGTTTTCAGCTTCGGGCCATATAGATCCACATTTAAATAGCGAAAATGTGTGGCATAGTGGTCTTTTATTATTATTGACTGGCTTACACTCAAGCGGTGCGGCTGTCTGCGCTCTCGTTGACTACATACAGCCAAATACAAAGGCAACATACAATATGCGTGAAAGTTAGTTTTCAGTTATATATTAATGATGTATGAATATATGAATTAGTTATTACATTATATTAGTAACAAACTTCATTTTTAGGTACACTATGGATAATACCTATGTACTCGAAATGTGTTTTGATCTGTAATTACTCGCACTTTATGTAAGTACATTCTGAATAGTTAAACGTTTATTAAGTAAAATTTTATTAATGTACATTTTTTTACACAATTTTTTTACAGGTCAGTACTAATATTTAGTGGTCTTGCCTTATCGTACATGACCGTCGCATACATGTCTGTGAAAACGGCTCTACATGCAATTTTTGAATACAAAGTTAAACTAGTGTAAGTGAAGTTCTTCTGGATAAACTACCATTCGAATTTATGATTGAATCAATCCTCGATAGCTTTGCTAATATACTCGATATATTGTTACAGATTTGCAGAACAAGTAGTAGTAGCAGGAACCGTATTGAGTTGCATGAGCCTCAGTTTGTTATACGCTACTACAGTGAGCATTTCTTTTCTCAGTCAATTTGCATTAATTATATATACACTATGCAGTTCTTCTTATATTTGTTGGATTTTAGGGCGGACTTGCACTATTGGAAAGTGTCGATGCAATTATGACTGGAATTTCGATGCCTTTTGTTTGCCTGTTAGAACTAATCGCAATGTTGTACGTATATCGCAGTCACGACTTTATATCCGACATGAATATCGCGACTGAAGAGAATGCGTGTTCGACAAGGATAGATGCCCAATGGCAAATTATACCATTTGTTACTTTTGTTAGTACACGTATCGTTTACAAATTAGTGAATTACTATGAGTACTTTTCTAACTATGAATAATTTGTGCAATATTTTTAATTTGGAGAATTTCTTCGTGTAAAATTAAATTTTTGTCTTATTTTAATTTTGAATTCAAATACAACACAATATTTATGAGGGATACATATCTTAATTTAATATTGTCTATTAAATTCAGTAACTATAACAAACACTATTTCAGGCAACCATATTGATGAAAGCTTCTGCTCTAAGCGACCCTGAAATGCCCCAAATGTTTATGTACTTAGCGCTAGTGCCTCTAGCGAGTGTGATGCTCTCCGTGCCTATTAGAGCTTGCTTTAACGTGTATCGATTCGTTAAATCAGGCAGACGTGCTCGAAATTAACTATGGTTATATTAATATACAAACAGTGATGTGAATTTTAAAATGCGTGGTATAGTAAATAAATTCAACACTCGAATTCAAAATAAACCTTTATTTTTTCAATCATTAAACATATTTATAAATATAGATCTTTGTACAATGCAGTTATATGCGTACATTTGCGACAGTAGACGCACGAGTTGCCTTTGAGCCTACACCAACTAATGATGTAAAAATATTCGAGGGCGAATTCGCAAGATTTTATTAAATAATAATATTGGACAGACACGCTATATACATTGAATGATTGGCGTTATAGAAGCCAACGTATTGTATCCGGTCTCTACGGTAAGCGTAATTATTTTCCGCCGTCTCCGTTAGCAACAAACCAATGTTAGGAGCGCTCTGAATCAATTTCAGACGGAAAAGGTAGTCCACCGAATACAATTACTACTCTAACCTACATGCCTATTACACGATTAAATTAAAATATCACAATATGTACAAATTATATTCAACACTATATGGATAATATCAATATTTTGATTTGACACGAAACTCCTCCGAATGTCTAATCGATATTACATTAATCACAACATTGCACACAATTAGACAGTAATGACAAATTTTGCATAAAATATATTAATGTGATCGTAGATATTGATTAAATATCTAATTTAACATTTTTGTCCTGCACCATAGACATCAATTAAAACTCAATCATTTTTTGATTTAAAATCACTGGAAATCTACGTAATGCAATCTTATTACAAGTCCTTATAATGTTATAATACTATCAAAAAGATTCACTGAACCCGAAACAATTTCGAAAACTGTTTTATCGAAGGCACTTCTTACCCGACACGGCCTCGCCGAACTTTGCACCTAAATAAGTAACATAATTGCTAAGTGTCCTAAAAGTATCGACGTGGAATTAGTGTCAACCAATAAACTTTACGTTCTCTGAATCATGTGTTGTCAGACATAATATAATCTAATAGGTCTTAGCATAATCCACGAAATTATTTACATCTATAACCTCCACGTAAAATTTTCAGGTAGATACAGATTCCCCGTCAATAAATTGAAAATTCAGGAACCACGAACCCACTAGGAAGTTGTAACAAAACAGAGTTGAACATCAGGTACCCATGAATACGTTTTAAAATTGATTTCCCTTACATAAGTACCACAGGGGCGTGTGTTTTTATTCCGTAAAAATTGTACATACGTGTGATATGTAATTAGAGTCGGAACAATGCCAGATTTTCAATGACTGTCGCAATTAAACTCAGACACACACAGAAGTATTAAAATTCTGCTGTACAAGTTACTTCTATCTTGTAATAAT
This sequence comes from Zerene cesonia, assembly GCF_012273895.1. Lineage (NCBI taxonomy): Eukaryota > Metazoa > Arthropoda > Insecta > Lepidoptera > Pieridae > Zerene > Zerene cesonia. The sequence continues at coordinate 5,791,931 of NC_052112.1, read as the reverse complement.
TTAAATATTACGAAATCAGATTTTCATAAAAAATAATAAGAAAAATGAAGTCTATTCAAATGTGCGATTCAGTATTTATTTTACTTAATATCATAAATGAATTAACCAAGAAAATCATTCCGACTCTTAACAGTCTCACTAAAGGTTGTCTGCCAAATTAAAACATAAAATTATTAACAGTACAATTTTAAAATGTAAATTAACGCACCATTTCTAAGTCAGTTAAGTTATTTTACATTTTCGAAGCGACTGCTTTAATGTTTTGCACTTTTAATATTATTTTTTGTCCCCTATACAATATGAACTGGGATACGATTTTTAAATACATAACTTGACGTTTTTTACAATAATTGCTTGTCTATTAAACCGACATAGCAATCGCATTGAACCGCTCGCGACGATGGGGTCGGGCACAAAAGTGCGAGCGTTAATCACATTTTTAACACTTTTTCCAACATAGTGTCAAGCATATGTATCAACTATTGCTGGTACAAATATCGCTCTCAGAAGGCATCTGTTAAATACGTTGGTGAACATTTCTACTTGCGTCATCGAATTATATACCGAATGAAGCAGACGCTAACATTGAAAGCAGGTACACTTGATGCGTCATAAGAGCGATAGGGCCTTAATGAGAAATTTTAAAAGAATAGAAAAAAATTGATCACGAGGCGAGATTCGAACCCGTTTTTTTGCCAAACCGTAGCAACGCCTAGCCTCTCGGCCTCCCGTGATCCCGCCACAATAATCGAATTTCTTCTTCTTTTTCGGTTTTATGTGCCTAAGGGCCTTAATGAGTTGAATCCACGTGGCTTGCAATTTGCACAACCATTCATTTGTCCACTGGGGGCGAGAACGGGGCAACACTCGTTTCATGATGTTACGCAGTTACTCCGAAGGAATTCAATTTTGTCCAGCGGCACTACACGTATTACACACAGTGAGATATACGTAGCACATAGTTAAAGACCGCAACGTATATGATATCCGAGCACAAATCGGTTGTAAGTAGAACGTCCCGCGAGCCGAGTGGCCGGCAGTGTGCGCGTGGTCTAGTGGTCCCGCGAGGGGCGGGGGCGGGTGCGCGCGCGTCAGAAGCGGCGCAGCGCGGCCGCGGCGCCCGCCGTCGCCTTGCGCGTGGGCTGCACCGACAGCGGCGCCACCAGCACCTCGCCGCCCTCGCCGCCGCCGCCGCTGCCTCCCATCTCCTGGAAAATATGTATGTATGTATGTTACATTTATTATTAATTATCACATTTGTAGACTATGAATGGGCATCGGTATATGCAATACGGAATGTTATATGTTACTGTCTATATTTATTACATCAACAAATTACAATTACTTCAAAATTTCCATAAAACCAACAAGTCCACAAACCTAACACAAATAACGATAATTTTAAATACACACATGTATATTACACGAATTTAAATAAAACTTACATTAATATTATTGCAACTTGCAAGCCTCATCTGAGCCAGCTGCTGTGACGCGGGCGTCAGGCTCGAGGTGGAGCCGAACGGGGATATTATCGACGACATCGCGCGCTTCAACTTCGACGGGGTCTTGTTGAACGACAACGCGCGCTCCACCTGATATCGAAACACTATATTACTTATTGAAATAAAAGACGTCGATTAAGCATTTGTTAATTATAATAAAATTTATAGCCCAAAACCATACCACAAGATAATTATGAAATAAATTAATTAGTTACTGCCAACTTTAATACAATATCTACAATATATTTTATATGATCGAATTTCTATAAATATCACAAATGAAATAAACCCATAATCTTAGTTATTATGCTTCCAAGTTTACACACAGCTTATTAGCATACAATATGACAATGCAATGATATAAGAATTATTAGTAGTTTGGTAAATATAGCTTAAAAACGAGGGGTATAGCACGCTCACAAACATGTTACAGAAACATCCGAAATATTACAACAGAAAGCATAAAGAGCGTGAATGCGCAATATTCCCTAAATTTTTCACTTAAAATCCCGTAGTATACACCGAATTCAGTTCGGTCGATTAAAGGAAGTGACATTTCACTACTGAACGCAAACAGGTTTAAGTGTAAAAATGATATTTGCATTCGTATGAGACCCAAGTTTAAAATGACAAATGATAACCAACGCAACAGCTACGACCGTACACAACAATGGAGTCAGGCAACACTCCGTCCCAAAGCGTGCCACCGCGTTCAACCGAGAGAGTGCACCCCAAGCGTTTAAATGAGTCGACACATCAGAATTAGTAACAAGAGGGTGACCAAGTAGCGCAGAGTGAGAGTCGAGCGAAGCGCACGTGTCGGATGCGATTAGTGAGGTGGCGCGAGGCGCGAGGCGTCAGACCTGTGGTAGTAAGTGAGCGCGCAATACCCAAGTGTCAAGGAGCGCGGCCGAGGGCGCCGCGCGCAGCCACCCGCCCAGCCCCGCCAGCGCCTCCAGCTACAACACAACGCCACTCCACTGACCACTGACCACTGACCACTCGACGACTCACACGGACACACTTTCATAATTCCATCGTTATCATTTACATTCGCTCTTCTAATATTTTCACCAAGAACGTAGAAGATTGTACGAAACCGAATGAAATACTACTATGGAATAATATTTATACTACTACATCATATAGGCTCGCTCGAAATAATATATACGGGTACTTAGGATCGTTCATAGTGCGACATTGACGAGCATGTTGAAAATGTTCTCAATATCATGAGAATTTTGTAACATGATATTTTATGACATTTATATAGAATTTTAAGTACAATTTCATTTATATACGTTTGCATGTATTTGAATATAAGGGTTGATTTAAATAAGTGGATTGTATGAGCATTAAAAAAAATCGAGATCTTTAAGATATGAAATAGAACTACTTTTCTTAATTGAAAGTTCAGCAAAAATAGAGATTTTTTTCAAATGAAAATATAAATTAACAGACAAGAGTATAATATAAAACTAGGTCATAATAAATTATATAATAAAACATTGTGCCACTAAGGATAACAATAGTTATCAATCAAGGAGTGTATATAGTGGATACTGATAAGATGATTGTAAAAATAAACAAACACTTGCATAAAGTACTTTGTACAAGTCTGACATTAGAATTTTCTATTAAATCCTACATAATTTACATTGTTAATTGGCCGTTATTATTTTCCCACCTTACCCATACGTAAAAGGAACAATCCCGTTGATATTATACATAAGCCCATCTCCTTGTTATATGTAGTATAATTGAATGCCACGACTTCGATATACAATAAAAAAACTCCGTTAAGTTGATACTATATATATATATATATGTACATGCTTTAGTAACGATTCTAAAAATAGCTGGCTCTTGAAAATCACTTACCTATCATTACTAAGTTACTTAACTAGACACAAAAGCTGTGCTAACACGTCTATAAACTATTCATGCTCGCAAATATATTCCAATTGAGAACATTGACATCACTTTGCATTTTTTTTTATATTTAAAGGTGTAAGTAATGTCGATATCAAAACAATACCTTTATTCTAGTGCGAGCAGCGAACTTGGAGACTTTGGAGAGTGTACTTAGTGCAAGGTCGCTAGTATCGATGTCTAGCTGGTGAGACTCGAGGCACGCTAGAAACTTGTCCTAGACACATTGATAAAACTATTTATATACACTATTAACACATTACAACAAACAGTAAAATTACTGTACAAACATCTAACATGTCTCTTACAAAGTGTAAAATATCTAAAAGAGTAAAAAAACTAAACCATTTAAATAATAAAAAAGATTATAAATCTAATCTAACATCTTTAAGTCCATGTCTAAAATATTTTCAAAGAGAGAAAAGAAAATAAAGTTTACTCACAGCATCAGCTTTACACACAGTATTAGCCATTTGCCGGCAAAGCTGTCGAAGAAAGTGTCCTTTATCCACAGACTCGTCTGTTATCATGAACGAGTATAGCTTCTCCTTTAATTCTTGATTGCTTCGACACATCAACGCAAATACGTTGTGACAATCTAGAAAATCAATATAAATAGGGGATATATAAATTATAACTTTCTTTTAATGAATTTCTTCGATAATTTTAAAATGATGTCCTTTTATAATTGATGTGATGATATGATTTACAATTGATTACCACTTTATACTGTATTTTTTAATGTATTTTCAGCAAATATATACGTCGCCAAATTACGTACATATACTGTTAATTTTTTATGAGCGTCATGTTGGGATTTTCAAATAATTTATTTAGTGTATAGTCATATGATTAAAATAAACTTATATGGCTCATACCTTCAGCCTCCCTTATATCGACGACCCGCTTGACCGTACTAAGTGGCATGAGCGATATGTGGCGGTACGGTTTGCTAGAACCTATCCTCATAGTCCCCGTGCCATTTGTTGGACTTTTACTATTGAAAGCCTGTAATATAAAATGTTTAATTTTATACATCAGTAAAATCAGACAGAAATATTGTATAGCTCACTTATATAGATGATCGCAATTTATTATATGTGCTAGAAATATGAACACAATGTAAGTGTGGTAAACTATAAAAATAAAAAATAAAAACATGTGGCAATATTCGAACCGCCTTAGTCTTATCTATATTTAGAGGTATAATCAATATTTAAATATAATCAAACCTTAGATCTTTTCTTGCAAACTTCCATGGTGTCCGTAAAAAGGAACAGTACAAGGTGGTCCCCTCTACCCGAGAGTTCTTTGGATAGTTCGACGACTTCGCATCGAGACACGAAGGATCGATGTGACGAAACTAGATGAGCCTGAAAATTATAACGATCCATGAAGACACTACCAATAATTTATATGCGACTTAAAAGCAGTACTTCTGGTTGACCATCTAAGCAAGATATTTTCTTTTGAGTCAACTATAAAAAATACATTTGGGCATTTAAGCAATAGTATGCTCCGACTATTCAAAAGAATTGGGTATTTTAAAAAAAATCCAAGCACAATACCGGACACTGATCGATGTCGTTGTAAATGTCGAACATCTGCAGCTGGCCCTCAGTCTTGCGCTTGTCCTCGTTGATGTGCGACATGACCTCGCGCAGGCCGGCCAGCGCCGACACCAGCGCGCCGTGGTCCGGGTTGCTCTTGTGCGTGTGCTTCAGTATGTCTGCACGAATATACGAGTTTAAAGGATTCGGGGACACGACGTTAGGGCTTCTTTTAGAAATATAACTCTGGGCAGAGTCTTTATCGTTACGACCCTTTTGTTTAATCATATTTTGATTCTATTTATATTAAATTTTTTTTTGCTTAAATGAATTTCTAGTTCACTAAAGAAATTCTACTTCGATTCCATTGATTGATTGATGATTCTATTTTGAAAATATCACATTTAATTAAAATAACTTCATAATATTGCATAAACCAAGATTCCGGCAGAGAAAAATGGTTTGGGTCACACTGTTTTTTAAAAATATCAAGTATTTAACAAGTAATATCTACTCACCATCCAGCAATAAACTAATACTAGGTAGTCGCTGAACAGGTCGAATTAAAAGTTCCTGCAAGCTTTGCCGACCACATTCTGGCTTTGTTTGGCAAATTTTCAGGAATGCATGAAATCTAAAATAAAAAATATATATATTTTACTTATTTAAATTTTTATCTTCTGTTAAAATAGACGTTAATTGCTAATTTAAATTTACCTAGGATTCTCACGGTCACATTGCTGAAGCATTTCCTTGGTATTTTCGAAAAAGTTGACAAAGGGCGGGTAGGCTTTCACCATGTCTGGAGTGTATTTGAGGACTAGTCTCCCAATGCTCACTTCCTCACTCCAGTGCGTTTGCGACCAACGAAGCTCTTCCAACATACGTCTAAACATTATAAATACACATCTTTATTCTTATGTGTTACATATTTATATCAAGCATATTTTGAAAATAATAATAGTTTCAAAAAACAATTTAATGATAACAAATAAATGATTCCAAGATATTTAAAAAGAAAACAAGCATTATATTGCAGAATATATAAAATTTTACTCACTGATGTAATTCATAAATAGGCGGTAGGTTTCCAAAAATAATCTTTAGTTCAGTATTATTTAGAAGAGCTTGGTTTTTGCCATTGTTGCTATCTTCTTCAGCCATCTCTTCAAGAGGTTGCTTGAACATCTGGGCGGAAATATTAAGGTGTAAATTGATATTTATAATACATAACAATATAATACAAAAAAGAAAATTGTTTGTAGTTTTTAAATGAATGAACTCACTGTGACTATCGTTTGAAGTATTCCAACATAATTGGACTCAGTCTGTAATAGTTCCATAAATACTTGCTGGCGTGGCGACATCAACTTTCGAACCACATTATCCGGTACTTCTGACTCTACAAATATACAAACATATTCACCAATATAATATACATTAACTCTCACAAATATTTCCGATAATGACATAAAATAATCGTATTATATTATAAGATAATTTAGTGCAATAGCGGTACCTTCAAGAAGCTGTTTCCCATCGGGCGACGGAGTGCAGTCGAGCAGGTTGCCCGAGAGGCTGAGCAGCACCGCGTCGCCGACGGACGAGCGCCGCTTGTGCAGCGCCGCGTCGCCGCCGCGCAGCTTGCGCTTGCGCATGCGCTGCAGCTGCGCCGGCGTGCCGCCCGCCGCCGCGCCGCGCTCGCCCGCGCCGCCCGCCGCGCCCTCCTCCCCCGCGCCGCCCGCACCCGCGCCCGCGCCCGCGCCGCCCACTGACGATCGCCGCGACACCTCCTCCAAGTACTGCACGGTGTGGTACGTTTGGTGATATTACAATGTACATAGCAGATACATACGCGAGTGCATATTTTTCGTGGTCGTCTTCTTTATTACAAATTTACATTAAATTTCATATTATTTCATTCACTAAACAGTATCAAAATTTAAACTTACGTCTTTAAACAGATAATCTCTCTCGTCTTGTGCTTCTTCGTTTTGAACTGACGCCCAGAACCATTCAGCTTTCACTACGTGAATGCGCATAGAACAATCGGGAACCACGACGGTGTTATGTTCATCCACAACCTGTAATTATTTAAGATAAAAATCTCTGGCACTTAAAATATCGAAAATAAATTTAATATAATTTTAATACCAATGCATTTTTGTAAGCATCTACATAGATAATATAATAGACATGCATGTCGATATTGTTATCGTATGGCGTAGCAGACTGTATTTCTTTGATATAATGGCATGACAATTCGCTATTTTCTATCGAATAGCAAGCTGATCTAATATTTAGTAGGTATTACTGAATTAAATGAGGGTTAGTACCGGCAACAAGAGTCCATGGCATTGCGAAATGGCGCGGGCGTCGCGGATGGGA
>NC_052112.1:5759345-5783556 GCF_012273895.1 Zerene cesonia | reverse complement strand
AGATTATATTATTATTCTTTTCTTCAATTAAAATGTATCACTAAACCTCATAGACACCTAAACAACCATGTGAATCGATAATATCAACTCATTATCCTCCCAATACCAAGAAGCATTTCCTAAGTCCCACCTGGGCATAATGTGCGGTTGTTTCATAATATAATCCACGGCGTCGTCCGTATCGGCCAGGTCACCCCTGAACACCGCTCGCTGCAAGCGGCTCGTGTGCCTGGAGAGCGCCGTAACTAGAGCTTCTTCCAAACTGTCCACTGATGACGTGAGAGCTACCGGCCCTTCGTCCCATAATGGCACACCGTTCACTAGAACCTAAGGATATAAATTTTAACTGATTTAAGAACTAATTTTCTTTTAAATTCACTTTGACCTTATTCATGCATGCAATCTGAATATTTTTTGTGTCAAATCGATTTTTATTAGCGTTTATATAATTCTCCGATAACATAATTGAGAGTTTTCAAGCTAAACAATATTTAAGTAATTAAGTTTAGGCATTTTTAAATTACTACTTTATCAGGGAGTTGTATATTTGGAAAGGTTTTAAAGTCACAATAATAACAATATAATATCAAATCATGGTGACATGACATAAAGCAGTACACAAATATGGATACTTCAACACACAACAACCAACCTGAGGGAACTTTTCAGTGCCTAATTTAGAAACAAACTCCTCTGCAAGCTGGTGACCGAAATTATACTCTGAATCCTCTGATGTGATCTCATCGATATTAGAATTTGCACTTGTATATTTCTTCAAATGTTTCTTTAAGTGCTCTATACTCAGCTCCTCATCTTGTAGAGAATTAAGTAACTAAGAGACAAGACATAATTATGAAATGTGAAAAATATTTTTTATTCATGATGTATTATAGACACAAAAACAACTTCAGTACTTATACCTGAGTTAGGAAATAAAAGGCTTCCTTATTAGAGTTTCTATCTTGAGCGACATAATTAAAAGCACTTCGTACAGCGATGCCCAGTGGCGTGTTGTTGGGAGCTAACACGATACCAACACGAACCGGAGTTGCGTGTTTTAATAAAGTTTCGCCTAGTTTTAATGGCGGTGCAGATGATGCAGAAGTTGGATCAACTATTATTACCTGCAATTTTTGTGTACTATGAGTGTGAATTCAGATTATAGGAAGCATACATTCGCACGTTAATAATAAAATGAAATAATGTATAATATAATATTATTGGATTGTCACCAAAAAGGATACATCAATATGTATATGTTTATACTTTTGTTGCTTCAATTTAGTATTTGATTATTACATTGTTTCTATAATTTTATGTATGCAGAGCTGTTATAAAGTAAATAAAAATTGTGGCCAGCATTAATTATATATTATCTCGACGTATAATTAATAAAATTGTAGCCAAGTACGTACTTACAATTTATAAAGAACATTAAATTCGTTATCAACATTAATATTCAAAGTTCTCATGATTTGATGATAAAATGAAAAAAATTGTTACATATATTCAAAATGTTGTTATTAATTTTACCAATTACTTACATAATTATAAATGTTCCTTCTTAGGTTTCTCAACATTCCAGGATAAGTTGGCCTCAGTAACTCCATGAAGGAAGAAGGCCAACGCCGGTAGCGTTCATCGGATTCGAGATCATTTAGCCAAGTTATTGAAGAGTCTCTTATGTCCAACCCATACTCCTCCCAAGTGTAAGATTCACCCAACTCCAATGACATTAGTGTATTTATTAATTTCTTTGAAAGGCCTATTAACAATTAGACAATGATATCAATATTATTGTGAAATGAAAAATAAAACACTTAAAAATGTATATTTAAAAAAAGTTTTTTAATTTTTCATGTAATCCTTATAAATAAGTACCCAGAGCATGGAGTGTGTTCATTGGTCCAATATCTTCTCTCAAAGAATTCAAAAGCGCCATGATATCAACCTCTTCAGCATCATATTGCGCTCCAGACACCAAAAGCAATGGTTCTGCTGGTCGCAAACCCAGAGATGATGCCCAAACGTCTTGATTATAGAGCACTTCGTCACGGAAAGAGCGTGGTACATTCACGTGAATAAGAGATTTTGTCTAAAATTCATATGTAAATTTTATTATCATACAATTATTAATTAACAAAAATAGGCTATTTGACAAGATTTCAAGATACTTTTTCAGTTACTTAGTGGGCTTAAAATTGATTTCTTTCAATTCTGATATGGAGAGTTTAAAAATGAAAATTAATTATAGACTTTTAAAATATCTCGCAAAAATACTACACTGCAAAATGTCGTTGCACTAATTTCTGTGACGTCATATACTTGGCTTGTCTTGTATTCATATCCAAAATGCTCATTATTTTTCTTAAGTGGGAAAATACTTAAAAAAAAAACATGACAAGTCAAAAATAAAACTCTTTTTTATCATTTTTTTCTACAAAGCGCTTTTTAACCGACTTCAAAAAAAGGAGGAGATTTTGAATTCGACTGCTTTTTTTTTGGAAATATTACCACAAAATTTAGAGTGGGTTTAAATGTGGTAATAGACATAGAAGACTCGGAATAATTTGGCATGTTGTGAAGAAATTTTTATAATTTTTAACAAAAATTTCTTCACAACATGCTTCTGAGTACCACATCTTGACAGTGTTAGTCTTAGTTGGCTTGTATAGTACATGCTTTTATTTATATATTATTGTCCTATTTTTTACGCATATTTAAATATTATTTAAAGAACAATTTGGATAAGTGATTGTTATATAGTTACCTGCATAGGGAAGTTCTGTGCAATAGATGTAAGTACTCGCAGGGCTTCATCACCACCTGCATCATGAGCATCAATAACTGCAGCAGCAGCTTGCATACTAAGTGCCTGCATTTGCCACACTTTAAGGGGCTCTAACTCTTCACTCATCTCGGACAGGTGACGTCTGAACCTTTCTAGTGGTGTACGAAGAGCCGGGAACAGATTCCTGTTACACACATATACTTCTTTAAAAGGTGTTGGGCCCTAAATTTATCGAAAATTTTATAAAAATAGTCAATACATAATTATGTTCTTGAAAATGTTACGTTCATATATAAATAAATATAGTATTTAGAATTTGAAACATCAATACAATTTTATTTTCTTGTATGTTGACTCACTTCAGCCTTCCAAAATTAAATCCGTCTATTTGATTTTGCGGATCATTCTCATCCTCTTCTTCTGATGGGACTGGAGTATCACCTTCATTTTCTTTTGGAGTGGTATCATCCTGACTTTTGTACTCTGTGCTCTTTAACTGCAATTCTACTCCATATCCAGACAAACGGAGTTTTGGTTTACCTCTTGGCTTGAATAGAAAAAACAAAATTGTAAAATACAAGATATTCAAATATATTTACTTATTGAAGGGCACCTCTTTTCTTTTACTAGAATTTTACTCATAATAAAACACAAACTACTACAACCCTGATTAACATAGTTTGGCAGTGTCGCGTCTGATAATGAAGGAACTGAAAAGGACATAACTTCGAAAATCGCCAAAGCAAGGGCATCCTTCGCGCAACGACGACTTATATGGCAGTCAGAAATGCTAAATGATGAGTGAAATTCAAAATATTTCAATCCAAGGTAAAAAAAGTGTCCTCTTCTATGGAAGTGAAACATGGAGAATCACCAAAGACATTTTGCAGAGAAAACATGTCTTTGTCAACCCACGCCTCCGACAAATATTCAGAATTTCCTGGCATGAGAATATCTCTAATGAACAACTTTTGGAATGCTGCCACAAGACGCCGTTTTATTGGAAACTCTTACGCCGTAAATGGACATGGATCTGCCACATTTTCTGACGGAATGCCTCGCATATACACAGGTAAGCCCTGGAATGGACTCCACAAGTGAAAATAATGCGTGGACGGCCTAGACAATCCTAGCGACTATCGGCGGTGGCGCAAGCTAGAGCGATTGGGTTGACATGGCTGGAACCGGAAAAGAGAGCGTAGCCGAAGAACAAAGGCGATAACGGCGACTGTGGACGCCCTCTGCCCCACATAGGGGCATATAGAGCTGAAAAATTTTACACTTCTCTGGCAAAAATTATATGTACCTACAGGTTACTGTGATATTTCGGGAGTTATAGTAAAACGAACTGTTCGGTGCCACGTTTTATTTCCAAGAGATGTTAGAATCTTCTGGTATTTTATTTACAATGAAATATTGTTCTAAGCGTTCCACGTACAAAGTCCAATCATCTTGATGTACATTAAATTCCGATATCTTACCAACATATTGTATAAACCACTTTGATTTAATATTGCGTAGATTTTGTTCAACCTCGTCGCCAATGTGATATTTCGGGAGTTATAGTAAAACGAACTGTATGGTGCCATGTTTTATTTCCAAGAGAGAGAGGCACAAAGGGCGCGCGTACAGATTAAATATTTCAATGTACCCTCTATGCAAAGTTAACAAATACAGATTATACATATGTCACAGTTACAAGGTGCAAGAAGTCTTACCTTGACATTCCATCTCACAACATAATTGATGACTCCTTTATCAGCATAAGCTGCTAATATTTTATGCTTTACTGAAAATTCTGACATTCCAAGTTCACCATATAAGATTGCAGTGATGGTTCTGTTATCACTACTTGGATATGTGTGATCTAACAAGTATGTCTCCAATCTATGATCATTCTGAAATGTTTACAAAGAATATTACTTAAGGACTACGAAATTTAATCATTACTTAACTAATTACACATTATTTATCAACAAGAAAAGCTTTGACTTAATATAATGAGTGAAAATAATTGCTGATATAACAATTGAGTTTTATGCAAAAAAGATTTATAATAAAAGTGAAGGATAATGGAAAAAATGAAATAAAATATTAATGTTTGAATCATTTTATGTGAAAAATTATCCTATTTACTTACAGCTTCATATTTCTCAATAGATTTGAGGACATCTCGTAATACATCATTATCACAGATTTTTCTTGAAGCAATTGCTACAAATACATCACAGGCTACTTCTTTTGCTCCATTTTGATTGGCAATTTCATCAAACATTCTAACTGTTGGTGAATTTAAGTGCATAGACAATGCAAGCTTAGCCATACGCAATTGTGCTGGTGGCAGGAGTGTGCTTGCAACACCTATACATGAATCATAAATCTCTTTGTCTGTTTCTGTAAAATAAATTTAATTAATTGAGTAACGAATTATAATTACATCCTAATTTTCATATTTCATTATTGTTATTACAATAGAAATAAACTTCACAAAATGTAACACATGCATATAAACCTATCAAATGTTGAAGAAAAAATTATGATATTATTAAAATATAATTATCCCATTTATTATGTCTAATAACAATTAATAAAACATCTTAATATTTTTCCCACTACATGCTTGGGTTCTGACCCATTTGTTTATTGCTAAAATGACAGTTTGTTTTTTTTCTGTTTAAATTCTCAGAGAAAAACAAAAATAAGCACTTATTCTACTTGCCTTACAATAGACGAAAGATTTCCCATAAAATAAATCAGTGTAAAAATTAATTTAATTTTCCCCATACTTTTAGATTTTCGACATTTATTCCTATGCACATAAAGTCACTTATATGAGAAACTTTATTATAAACGTATTATGTTAAAATTTAAAAAATTCGTTAAGATTTATGAACATGATTTTTAGATAAGGATATACTTATGTATATTATATTATTCTCTATTGTTACATTCAAAGCATGAGCAGATGAAATGTTTGGCCACGGACAGCGACACAGGTCTTCACTTATTAAATATATTATGATAGTGAATTACACACCTGAATGTTTTATGACAATTATTGTTTAGTTCACTTACCCAAAAGATAGAGACTAGATTTTAAAGAGTTAATACCATCAACATAAGACCAAAATAAGTCTACACTCTCTCCAGACAGGTATTCAGCTAACTCGAGAACTATAGGTGTAGCTTCCCATTTCGCACTCACGAATGTGGTAACGCCTTTTGATTTCTTTTCTTCTCTTTGTTTTTCTGGAGTTGCAATGCCATTAAAAACATGTGCTAATATTGTTATTATAAAAATACTACACCCGGCTGACTTCATTGTTTTTACGTTTTATGCGCTATACGCAACTGGCCTGATATGAAAAATATTATTACGTTACACGAAACATATGCATATTTTTTTATAATAAGTAAGTAAATTTCTAAGTTTATTTATCTAGTAGTTATAGTAAAGCATTGCTTAAACACAATACACATAAATGGCTAAGTTTAATACCGCCAATGACTGAGTAACACGGCACAATTTTGATTTTGACTTTTCGATAAGTTTTGACATTACTCACACAGCACACTGTGGTTTTGACTTTTGTTCAAAACGTCAAGCAAAATATATGACATACTTTGTGGTATAAACAACATGGCAACAACATTTAAGACTCTCATACCAAGCTTATACCTATGATTCTGATAATAATGGGCATGGACGTAATATAAGAAATAGGACTGATAACTGATAAACTGATGACAATAAACAATTGTGTTAACGACAAGGGGGCACCGTATTATTAGCAGCTAAGGGTGTAGAGGCGTCGCTGAACTTTAAACTACGATTACAGGCTTCCTGGAGGTAAACCAATATTATAATATAAATAAATAAAAATAAATTAATAAAATAAATAAATAAAAATAAAAAATAAAAGTTACGCGTGCATTGAAACGTTATATTGACATTACTGAAAAAATGTCGGTTTGACAGGTTTCTGAATCCTGGCTTCCGACCTATGTACGGACTACGGAATCATAATATAAAATCATAAAGGATTTTAGACTTCATTAATAAAACGAGTGAGGTATAAATGAATTGTACAGACATATTGTTTTAAATTTGTGAGTGACAATTAATTTCTTATCATTTAAATATTTAGTCATAAAACGAGATAAACTCAATTCTTTAGGTGACTTGCATACCTACCTTCATTCCATTCTTCAATTCAGATATTTTAGTTCTAATATTTAATAATTTATTTAAGAAGGCTCTTAATCTTTAGGTTTTATGCCATAGGTTTTATGAAAGATAAAACAATGCAGTATACTTCAGATGAAGCTTACGCTCGGCTTATAAGTCACAACATGACGGTACCACAAAGAATAAAGGTAATTGAACAAATAAACAAACAGTTCTTTGTATTACATTTTAAGTTAATAACCTCTTGACTGATAATATATTACCATTGTATGTAAAAGATCATAAAATTAAAAGGGATGATCATAACTAGCTATTGTATAGTGAAATCCTTTATTTTTTCATCTAGGCTACAGGAGATGTTATGGATGAGGAAAATACACCAAATGGAATAATATCAGGATGGGACTATGCAAATGAGAAATTTGACATGAAAGTGCCAGAAAGAATTCTTGTTGTTGGCCAGGATCAGCATATTGGTAAATTTGAAGAGTACTTTTCATAAGTAGTATATATAATCATGTTCAGGTGAACAATATTGGTTTAAATTGAAATTATATTTTTGTATAAGTTGAAAACCTATGCAGGCGTATTAATAAAATATAATATATTGTATAGTTACAAATTTATTAGTTATCTGTAATACAGAGCTTGTTTGTTTGTTTGAATGTGCTTAGGTCAGGAACTTCTGCACCAATTTCAACAATTCTTACACCATTGGTTATCCCCATGATCTCTTAAAAATAAATATAAATCATCGAACTTAAAATAAATATAAATCATCAAATTGCTTTTCCTGTACAACCAATATTATTTGAGGAAAAAGCAATGTATGGAATAATGGGATAAAAGGAAAAATTTATCTGTGATTAATTGTACAAAATAACCCATCGGAATTTGTAAAATTTATGAAATATAATTCGAAAAAATTTTTTAGGCACAAAGGCTCCTCCAAGGGAAATTCAATTAGATAATGCTGTGCTACCCACTGATCCTGGAATGATTCGTGTTAGCACACCACCAAGAGTAATTACACTTGACCAGCACTACTTCCCTTCTGCAGATGACTTTCCTCCTGGAACTGCTAATTCACCCCCACAGCACATAAGATCCACTCGTTCACAGGGAGAAGTAGTTCGCCCAATGTTAGCAAATCCTGACAATCTTAATGAGTCTACCATGACAGAGTCCCGTTTGGTTCTAAGGTATGGATTTTTGAAACTCAGAACAATTTAATGTTTTTGCCATCCTTGCCTAGAATGCTGACTAAGTGACTAGCTTTAGCCAGCGACTACTATGGCCTCTCATCAACATAAAAAGCATGAAATACATACCTACAATTAAGGGTAGCTGAGAGGCTAGGTAATTGCTACAGATTGGCAAAATGATGCGGTTTTAAATTCCACCCTTTTGTATTCTCTAAGTATTTCTAACCTACATTCAGTTCAAATTTATTGCTATTTGAAACTGTTATAATATTCTTGTCAGATCATACTTTTACAAGTTAAAGTCAATTAAAGGTAATTTTTGGATTGTCAAGATATGGATTCATGCTAATAAAAAAAACAGTGTATATTTTAATAGCCAATAATTATTTCATTTCTAGAGATCCAACCCCGCCAATAGGAAATGGAGAGGGGCTATCAGCGTCTGAAGAATTGGTTCATCTTCGCCGGCAAATAGCCAAATTAAACCGACGAGTAATGACAATAGAAGCAGAAACACTTCAAAGGCAACAAAAGGAGAAAATTGCTTATGCAATAAGCATTGCTTATTTGTTATTTAAAGTGATCGCCTGGCTCAATAGATCTTAATCTATAATCTTGAGCATAAAATTAAGATGAAGTTTTATAGTACTGTTGACTTCATAAAATTTGTCATGCAATCACTGAATGGCAAATCTTATACAGCCCTGATCCACTGTAGTTAAATTTATAAACAAGGAAGTGTTACTCATCTTATGCAATTTGATTCCTTTAGTAAATAGGTGCATTTTTATACTTCTGTGATTGTATGCTGCTGCAGTTTATTATATTATAGTAAATGTGGTTACATTGTTGGTATTTTAGTTATATTTAATGTAAAAAATGAACTGTTAAGTTTCTTTTCATAGGCATTGTTCATTTCCTTAGGTCATTATACTTTATAACCATTAATAAAGCTAAATCACATTAGAGTATATGTATTTTAATTCCTTACACATTCACAAACAATTGTTCAAGATTTGGTTTGTTTTTTAAATAAATGGGTATCTGATAAAAAATTAAAATATTATTTGAGGGTAACACTCAATATATTCAAAAAATGTCAGATGACATTAACGCAGTTATTATTAACATTCACAAGTATAAAATTTCCTGTATCAAGAGACAATAATATGCTGGTAGTTAAATATTGACAGACTGATAAAATACTGTAAGAGTCACAATAGTAAGTTAAATCAATATAGTTATGTTTGTGAAGGCTTGTCTTCATATATAAATATAACAGAGAATAATGGGCCACCTAATCGTTGTGCCAACCAGGCATTTTTAACTACAGCCAATTTTAAGGAATCCACAGCAAAACGTGCATTGAGATTTGTGTGTAGAGCTCTGCCCATACCTTCAAGTATAATCAAGTCTACTCCTCTGATTTTCATCTCAGTTGCAAGATCTGTAAACAATTTATCCATTATGGATACATACGTAATTTCATAAATAAATGAATAGAAAGCATGACAAATCATCATACCTACACTGATAGTTCTAAGATCAAGACATGGACCCCTTTGACCACTTGATCTCACAACTAAATTGCCTGTTGCAATAGCACCTGCAATAACAGGACATATATGGGATGCACTTTGGAGTACACTTTCAAGCTCTGCATTTGTGATATCATTTAGTGCAGGCCATTCATTTGCACACAGTATAATGGATGTTCCTCTGAGCAGTAAACCTCTTACAAAAGGTAATATGCCTAACACAACATCAACACCACTGTTGTCTACAAAAACTGCAGCACAATGATGGACCGTCTTCTGTTAATGCAAAGGTTATTTTTTAAAAATGTTGTACAATATAATTCTTATAATTATTAATTTTATGACATTTCTTACCTCCAACTTTTGAATCCATTTGTCAAAGCCATCATAAAGCCAAGGTCTTTTTTGAATTTTTTGTAATGCCTCATACAGTCCACAATTAAGAATAGATGTAGCAGCTTGTGCCCCCCAATCAAACATATTACCTATGGTACACAATATTACAATATTATTAAAAGGTATGACAATTGAAGAAATATATTTTGTATTCTCTTTAATACCTGCTAAGACACCACTGCACAGAGCAATCCATTTTTGTCTTTCATCAACAAAAGCATCTATTTCAGCCAGTCTAGAAGCAAGGTTTGCCAGTGCTGCTTCATTTTCAATTTTTTTTTGTTGTTTCCATAAGTCAAAAAAACCTTGTGCTCGAAGGCAGGTTTCGTTAATATCAAGCAGTAAGCGTATCGTTAACTGCCCATGAGCACTAAAATATAAATAAAATTTTCAGTTATATCATAGGATAAATATTGACACTTTTCCTTGTAATTTAATAAGCACAACATAATCTACTTACAGAGGATTTACTCGTAGTTCTTTTAATGCTTCCACGTAACAAGTTTTGAACTTTAGGGCTCGAATTTCTATTGTTGGGTCATCTTTATTAGTTAATGCAAAATTAACATATTTATCTACAAGTTTTTCGCATGTATTTAACCAGTATTCTCTCGCTTCTTCATCCGCTAACAAGTCCAAAGTATCTGGACTATATTTATCTGGCTCACTCAATATGTGCGATAAGCCAAAATGTTCCATTCTTAAAACTCTATTATCTCGTCGAGAAACGAATTGAAATAATTAACTGCTAAATATAAATTTATTGTCTTATCCCATTGTATTATTTTATCGGTATGCTAATGTTCATAGTGTTTTTATCTTATCACTACGAATCCGACAAATCTCCCTACCACTATCTAATAAAACTCAACAATTGAAAATTTAAATAGATTTAGATATACATATAAACATAAAATAGTACCTATACCTACCTACTGACAAATGTAAACACACCTGTGTTGCTATAACGCAATTTCCCATTAAGAGAACGCGCCATCAAAAAAGTCCTACAGCTAGCACAGTATTATCACACCTACCATAGTATAGTAATATCATGTCAATAGTGAAGCCATATTAATATACAACTCAACCTTATATCAATAAAATGAGCTCTGATGAAATAAAGGCTTGTAATTCATTAAATACTTTAATAAAAATGTGTACACAGGTCACACTTTACACACAACCATGACCAACTGTACTATGGGCGCAAAGCATAAAATAAGTGATAGAAAACCTTTGTGCAAGATGGAGATATTCTATAATTTTTATCTATTTTTAGATATTTCACGATAAACAAATGAACATTCGTGCTCAGCATGAAATTATAGATTACTAGCTGCTCCCCGCGGTTTCACCCGCGTAAGTCCGTATCCTGTAGGAATATCGGGATAAAAAGTTGCTTATATGTTATTCCAGTTGTCCAGCTGTCTACGTACGCAATTTCATTGCAATCAGTTCAGTGGTTTTTGCGTGAAAGAGCAACAAACACACACACATCTTTATAAACTTTCGCATTTATAATATTTATGTAAGATTATTTCACACTTGAACTGAACCAATTTTGACAAATAGTTTAGTAGTCTAGTTGATAAATAGTTTAAGTCCTTGGAACTCCTTACCACGTCGCGCGATATAACCGAAATCCACGCGGCCGAAGCCATGGGCGGAGAGTTCTCAGTAATCTATGTAGCTGATTCAGCTAAGCTGTATGTTATTTGGCGCCAACGGCGTCTAATCTATGGGTATTTTTTTATTTACTTTATGAAAAAAGTCACAGAATAAGTTAACCGCGGCCCTAATGAAGCGTCACAGATTAAGAACTATAATATAAGAACTATAAACTATAGAAAATATGCAGAGAAGAGTGTCTTTAACTTAAGTAGTTATGACGATGGGTAAATATTTTATGCCAGTTACCGTGATCCCGCCTCAGCAATCGAATAAAAGAAATAAAAAATCGGTCAATGCCATTTTCATAATTTGCAAACAAAAATAAAATAAAATAAAATAAAAATAAAAAAGAGTTTATTTTCTCACAACATTTAAGTACATAAGTTTAGTTTACACATATTCAGTATATAAATAATAGTTAGTATACAGTTACATATTAACAGTATATAAAAAATAGTTTTACAATATAGTAGGTAAGTTTTATAAATGTTACTTATATACCTGCAGAGCACAGAGTACAATTCACAACTTATTTTTTACATTGATGTTTTAATGTTGGCAGCCCTCATTTTAAATCTGTCATCGCTGTGAAGAGCGCTCACTTCGTTTACCTACGGTCATTTTGAAGTTTAGAAATGTATTTAGAGTGGATTGCATTGTTTATAAGCGAAAAACATTAAAATTTTCGCTAAGTGTTGTGTTTAGTTATGTGTAAAGAATTATGTGTAATCTCTTACATTTTGTGTTTCATGACTTATTTTTATTGAATTAGTGCTACGCAAGATGGACGAATTGTCTAGGGGCATGTCACAAACAGGAAGCACTACTGTAACTGACAAAACTCAAGAAAATGATGGTAGGTAATTTTCTAATACACAACTTCATGTTTTTCATCAGAGTTTACCCTGTGTTATAATTAGTAGGTATATAGGAAAAGTGATGTTGTTCTGCTTGATTACTGAAAAAATTATAACGTATTTTTGAGTTTGGCGTTAATTTTGATTGTCACATATGATGGGAAAAAATTGTAATTAAAACAGTATGTGTTATCGGTTAACTGTTAATTTATGAATTATTTTATAAAAGTACGTTCAAAAATTCTTTAAAACTTATACCGTAAAATCTATAGCCCTTTAATTAACGTAGTTAAATAGTATATAAAAATTATATGCAAATTACAATGAAATAAATATTTTAAAATTCTGAAGTGATTAAAGATTAGATATTCAATTATAATAAAATACAATATATTCTTCAAAATTTTAATAGATTAAAGCAACAAAATAAATTTTATAAACTCATTTGTAGTTGTTTTGCTAAAAAACAAACATTATTTCGACTTTACTAAACAAACGTTATTTGGACTTTACTTTAACTTCTACTAATAGCCAATAAAATGTCTCATGTATGTTGTAATTTGACCTTCCAGACAAGGTTTAAATATAATGTAGTCATTACATTTGTAAATGTTGTGCATTTTACACTTATGTAAGTTAACATAATATAAACATTAGAAATGTTGTGTAGGATTGTGAAAATAACATTGATATGTAAGTTATTAAGTGATCTGATAATATTAACTCTTGAACTTGCACAAATGGTGTCAATTGATAAACATTTGAACCTTGGAACACCATTGCCATTAAATTCAACAAAACATATAAATCTGCATTTATTTTCAAAAATATTTACAGAAATATTATGCGTATTTCAAAAACAATTTAAAATTAATAATGTAAAAATCTAAAAATTTCATAATTTTGTGTTTCATAATTTTAAAACTTGATTTCCCACAAAACCTGGATTCAGAAGTCATCATATTCCACAAATTTAAATCAAAAACATAATGTAGATATTAACTTTTTTTATTTTTTCCAATCTATAAATAAGCAAATTATATTTTAGTTCGTTTTTCTTTATATTTTTTGCTTATTAATGTCAATAGGCACAGCATTTGCAGATGGAGTAATGTGTGGTTCACAATTGTCATGCCAACCATGCTAGCGTTGGTTGAAACACTTCGGTCATACCTCGGTGGAGGATGTGAGTGCACTTGCATGTATAAATTGAGGTGTGATTCTTGTGATATAACTTACATATATTTGTTTTGGTTTGTTTTAAATATATTTAGCGGAAATAATATAAATATTTTTAAAACTGAAAATTTGTGCGTGCCATTGATTCTTGGTAAAGAGGGACATATTATATTTAAAGATTCTGTTCTTATTTATTCCTCCTTTTAAATAAATGATGGTGCTTAAAAATGAAAAAAAAAACTAATTTCTAGATTGGTTACAAAAAAAATGATTTTATAATTTTTAAAGGAAAATAATATGTTTTGATAAAATGCTAAGCTTTGTTTTTCATTGTGTCCTAAAATGTAGTTTATAGATTGCTTTTATTAATAATTTTGTGTGTGATTATTATGTGAAACCAGCTATAATTATAAACAAAGAGTAAGGGTGGTATTACAATTGTACTTTTAAATTGAATTATAATGTACAAAATATCTTGAAAAAGAAGTAATAAATATATCTTCAATATCATAATAATGCCATGGGAGATAAATGTATAGGTTTAAATAATTATTGTGAAAAAGTGTTTTTTAAAATTCCATTGTCCATTGTTTATATTGTCTCAAACTGTGGTTGCAAAAATGAGAAAGTAAGAAAAAGCTGATCATTATTTTTTATGATCAGGACAAGCAATTGAGTGGTAACTAAACCCACAATCTATTCCTGTTTTTGGGTCATTATTCTGAACTTTGAATGACTTTAGATTCCCTATAATAAAAATATGATGTTAACATTTAGATGATTCAATTTGTTACAATTTTGTGTAAAAGCTTTTATAACTTGAGTATTATAAATTTTAAAGAAACTTTTTAATTGTTTCAAAATACTATCAAAATTTTACATCTTTTCAACTTTTGCCAATAATAAACTTTTAAAGATATCGTCTTTTGTGGCAAGTACATGCCTTCATATTGTGAATTACATAAATATTAGGCTTGCCATCTTGTGTCTCCAACCCTGCTCTTATTTACAACAAAATTCAGACGTGGTTACCTGTGCCCAATTGTATAAAACAAAGTTGCTTTCTTTGTCCCTATGTATGCTTAAATCTTTAAAACTATGCAACGGATTTTGTTCGGATATTTTTAATAGATAGAGTGATTCAAGAGGATAGTTTATGTGTATAATAACATCTATTAAACTACTCTGAATTAACGCTTGCGAATCCGCGAGCAAAAGCTCGTATAACTTATAAAAATGAATACTTGAAGTACTAAGAAATTAGTATGTGTGGAGATATCAATTACTATGTGTTAATAAAAGTGTAGAGAAATAAACACCCTGAATAATTTGTGCATAAATAATTTTTTACCTTAGTTACAAATACCTGTAACCCTCCTTTGAAATTTTCGTGATATTTGATGGTTCCATTTTCATTGAGTGTTGTGTGCCAAAAGGGCCGGGTGTTCCCTGTGTGTCGCAGAGATGACTCATCGACCCTGAACCATTAACGTTATGACGTCTCAAAAGGTCATCACTAACGAACGATATATCATGAAAAAATTTACAATCATAATTCATATGTAGATTGTAAGTATATTTACTAGTAAATAGATCTTCTCGTAAGAAGGACACCGAAAAATTTCTCAATATCTGCATAATTGTTTACAAATTACGCATTCAAAAGGTATTATTGCAGGATCAAAGAAAATTTCTGAACGTCAGTGTCTGGTTCTTTTCGACCTGTGTCGTGATAAGATGAATCTTGTTTATAGCTAACGACTTCCTTATGCGATATACCAAATTTCCTTCTTTGGGATTTGAATACTGTGATCAAATCGTCCTACCGTCGTTCGCATACGTATTCACATATGGTACATCCTTGTAAAAATTAATGTACAAAAGCGTTTTTATGCCTGCCTGTATAAAAATGTTTGTATACGAAAGACCAAATGAGCTTATCTCATAGTTCTTATGTACCAAAAATCTATCAAATAAGTTTGTGCAGTTCTTTTCTGTACAAACTTATTTGATACCTATGACTAGATGGTTGGTATACACTGAGACGAATTTGCTATTCTTAGAAATCTACCTTACATTTCAAATAACTGAATAAAACTTAAATTTATTCATTAATTATTTTTCGATAGTTATATTGGCCAATAAAATAACGGAAGTTCATTTGTCTGGCAGGTTCATCTACGGCGGTGGTGTACGTGAGCGAGCTATGTCTGGAGTGTGAGCGAGTGCGTGCAGCTTGCGAACGACTTGGTACCGTTTTAGCGGTGCCCGGGCCCGAGGGGCTACCTCTATCCCAGCCTCCACCCACACCCCCAGCCTATCTTGTAACCACACCATTCGATGGGGACCTTTTCGATGCTGCGCATAAGGCAAAGTACAGGTCAGTTTGCATACAATAATAAATTATAAAATTTGCATTTTCTTTTCCCTAGACGATTTGTCTAAACAACCTGAACCAGTGATTTTTAACCTTAGCGTATACCAAAGCTATAGAGCGCGGATGTCATCTCTTTCCGTTGTGCATAGGCACAACAACACAGCAGGGAGATGACAACGACGAAAGCAAGTTTGTTGTATATAACTTATGTGTGGTTACGAGTTTTTATAGTGACGATCCACCCATTCAAACCTCTCATTCCCATAGGAAGATTCAATATGATGAGTATTTGAATCAGTCCAAGTTTTATAAATTCCCATAGATGGTGCTATCTCTTCTTACCTTTTTTTTTAAATTTGCCACGCGGGCGAACCCACAGTTAAAAGACAGTATATATTACCAGCGGTCCTCTCCGACATCGCAAATATAACATAGCCTTTATCACTCAGGAATTACGTACATAATATCCAACGATGAAAGAATAATTGTTGAATCTATCTAATAGTTCCTGTGACAAGCGTTTTCAATCGAAAAAAATTCTTCAGCTTTATTTTATTACTGTAGATACATACGTATATATCGCTCGCTTATAATTCACAAATAACATTTAATAGTTGTACAATTTTCGCTTTGTTTGAAAGTTAATAATAAAATTTGCCACCTGAAATGGACTATCGACATTAATTTAAAAATTAACAATTCAAATAAATGTTTCTTTCTTTCTTTCTTTCATGATTTATTCTAAAAGGTGTTAAACATATTTTTATAACTTTTTTTTATAATTTACTATGCAGAATTTGCTTGTGCTATTTAAATACATTTCATTCATAAGCTTTATGCATTAAATGTGTCGATAATGTAAATTGAGAAAAATATTAATCTAAGGCCGATCACATGATTTATGATTTTAATATGGAGCTATAAACGCTTTGACTACTGCGCTAAAACTGATCGTTATTTGTAATTGAAAAACATTGGCACACCGCACAACGCGTTAGCTTGCGATTGCAAAATTAATGTAGCGTTCATAATATTGTTAGAATTTCTAGATATTTCAGTTATTGCCCTAATAAAAACACTATACATGTTACCTACCAAACCATCGTACCATAACAAAGAAAATAAATAATTCAAGGGAATATTCAGATTACTAAAAATATCGACTGGTGGACCAAGACTTGTTTGAAGAACATTTCATTGTTTCAACATGAATACCAATTGATGAGATTAAATGTTTATTGTTTTAAACGGTCGCCGCACCAATCCTGGCCACCTTACACCTCGACTCATGTTTGCTTTGAGAAAATTAATTTTAGGTTCTACTTATCACTCTTCTGGGTTTACGGATGATTCACCTAACTTGTTTATTAAACGTATCGTAATCACCACCAGCCAAAACATAATGTTTTCTCGAAAATTTTCTTTATCATATGATATTTTTATTTATAATATTATAAACGCAATAAAATAATAATGATAAGTTCATGGAATTTACATAAATTTATATAAACAAATCATGATTGTTTTAATAACTTTAGACATAAAAATTATTTGTAAGCCATAGATATTCCTCACTATGCATACAAACACTTGGTTTACAGTGGATATAACGTCTAAAATTTATTGATCGTCTACATTACATAATTCTAACTCTCGAGTTCATTTCATATATGTAATTTAAAGATCATAAATTGTCTTCCATTTGAGCATATTGCTATCTATATGCTTTTATAATAGAATAATGTATATTATGTAGATAGTGTTTTTTAGTATCATCCCAAGAAATTATTCTAATAGAAAATTGACTAATCAATACAGAGAGAGTAATTAGCATGTTCCATTTCAATAACCATAATGTATTCTTGGTCAAGGTGTATTTTAAATACTCGCGTACACGCAATATTTTGAGTCAATTTAGTCGATTAGCCTCAAATATTGTCAATTAAAGACAATTACATTTTGCTCACTGGACCGATTTGTTTTAATGTGCGTGCAATAAGACGGCTTCATAGTCTTCGAATTACACATAAAAGTTGGTGATCTATGTGTATTCACTGAACGTTGTGAATAAAGGTGTAAGTAGGTGTATGAATATATGCGCGGAGCGACGACGCGAGCACGACGCTCTGCGTAGCACGAGGGTCGCCCTTGCTACCGCACGACGCTCCTCGCTATTTTCGGCCAACATTCCTCGCGGCTGTTTTTCAATCTATCCTGAAACGCATAACGTGCGTGCTGATCGGTCTTTGTTCAGACTAAAGTGAATCGAGTAAGGATAGTTACGGAATATACATTCATGTCAAAATATTTTATTTGTACGTAGCGTAGTGAAGTATGCTGGATAACGCGTGCCGGTTTTATGAATGATGGAGGTGGCGACCGATACGATGTTACATAGTTTCATTGGTTGTTGTTATAAACGTGTTTATGTGTACTTTCGGACTAGTGTTGACAGTATATTGTAAGAATGGGACCTACACGATTACCTCCTACCCCGGAAGAGGATGAAGCACCTCAAGAGCTTCTGAGTGACGTGAAAATTCAACAGTCTCGAACATGTGAAATGTTGGTCATCTTTTCTTGCCACAATTTTTGTCATTTTGTATTGTATTATTAAAATCTTTTCTCAAGGCCTCTAAAATATTTAGATATTGCTAATTAGGCTAATTATTTTACCAGATGTGATTTCTTTTATTTGTGGACATTAACTATCTATCATTTAATATTTCTCTGCTCCGATCTAACCTACTTTAATATAAGAAGATAGTATCTATACATGTATGACTACTCACATTCCACAGAATCATATATTCTTCGTCAGAACTATTTAAATCGGCTCATGTCTGATGTGAATATGTTATCGTTGAGTACGTTTCTTCCTACCCACTGTAAATATTGGTGCTACGTCACTGAAACCACGTCGGTGCCGCGGCCGCGTCACGCGATATATTTTATTTTTTAAAAAATGTTAGCATTCGTCCTCTGCCTCTGCTATGAGTAAACAATTTAAATGAACACATGGAAGTTAATTCCACCAGTTTCGGTATTTTTTGACACTACTATAGTGCCAATAACGTCCATTGCATGCATGCATTTCTATGATAATTATTGTACACTATATTAGAATAAATTTATTTACTGAATTAAAGAGGACTTTTTATCTCAATTTAACAAATTATGAGACATTAACTGCTTGAGATTTTCAAGATTAAAACAATTTACAAGATTACAATTTGAACAAGACCAAAATGTTGATAAGTATACTTCATTGCTTCATTGAAAAAAAATTTAAAATTATCGTTTTGTACCTTAATTTTAAATAGAAGAGTTAGAAATGATATAAATCGATGAAAAGTAATTAAAGATAACTCTAGCATAAAAATGAGGCTTAAACTCATATTAAACAGTAAAAATAATAATATCAAATTTCGTTTCGAACTATAAATATAATATTAGATAAGCGAGTTATTAACAACACTTAAAACGTAAAAACGACTTAACGGATTTCGATGATTTTTGGATTTGCCTCCACCTGGATTACGATGATAACTCCTAAAACATATTGCCTAAACATAATGTTTCTCTTTGTCTTCTTCCTTTCTCATATCAAGCGATGAATATATTTTCATGGTCTTGATAGCAAATACTATATAAGAAAAATATAATATGATAGGTTATTAGATTCGCAATTTGTAGTACTGTAATTAATTGATTAACATGATTTAAACGTATGTACATTCGGAAACCATTACATTATTTGTATTATTAACTACTATTTTTAAACTATAACTTTCTTATATTCGGGCAAGCTGTTGTGTTGTAAATATTTTGGTTAATTGGGTGACTATTTTTAATTCTGTTATTCAACGTGGCGTCCTTCCGGTTCATTCAGCCCGACGGAAACAGTGAGAATGTCACATATACACGTATTCGAGTGAATGAATATGGATGATTTTATGAATGAACCTTTATTACTATTTTTACATACTACGTATTGCAATTATTTATATTATCTAGATTTTAGAATTTTTAAAAGAACCGTAATTTAATTTATAAGCGCATAATAAATTTTACGTTAACAGTGGTAAACGCATCAACTTTATATAATACTAGCTGACCCGGCAAATAAAATAAGTAGTGCTGTTCTGCCCTACTCTTATCACTTAGGGGTATGAAAAATAGATGTTGGCTGATTCTCAGACATACCCAATATGCACACAAAATTTCATAAGAATCGGTTCAGCCCTTTTGGAGGAGGTCTGTAATTTGTTTGTAACTAACATTGTGACACGGGAATTTTATAAATAAGTTGTATATACATGTCTTTTGTTTATTAATCAAATAATATGAAAAACATATTACGCAGGGTGCTGGGTCCAACAGCAGTCCTTCAGCTCGCGGAGCGAGAGGAACCTCCGCCGGCCAACACACGTCCTCTATATTCACTGGCCATGCGCGGAGCCGTCATTTGTTTCTCAGGTTTTCGCAAAAAGGATGAACTTGTAAGGATTTTAAAATTAAATCATTCTTTATTTAAATTATCGTTCAACAGTTAAATTATACGTATATTTGCAGACGTACCTGATCACACTCATACACTATATGGGGGGTTCTATCCGCAAGGACATGTCGAGCAAAGTGACGCATCTGATTGCGGCTGCGGCGACGGGTGACAAGTATCGATACGCGTCGGGCTTCGGGCTGCCGGTGCTGGCGCGCTCCTGGGTGGACGCCTGTTGGGAGCGACGCGATGACCCCGCGTGCTTTGCCACAGATGATAGTATGATTGTAAGTTGTAATACGTACATTATCAAAATATTATTTTAATAACGTCGGCGGATTGATTTTATGTAGTAATAGCTGTGCCGCGCGATTTCTCTCGCCCACTACGAACCCACGGGCAATAGCGAGTATTTATATAGCTCATGTCTTATTGTGGTGTATAAGATATATTATTGTAAAGTTTCATTAAACTCGATTAGTAAGACCTACATACTCGTATAATGTATAGTATAGTTTATAGAGAAATATCCGAATTAATAACACAGCTCTACGATTCTGTTTTTTTTTTGTGTTGCTATGGATATTTTTGCAAGCATTTTATTTTTGAGTGCCTAAATCACGAACATAATTATGAAGGTACTGAATGTGCTGTTTTTTTTTACGATTTTGTCGTATTTTGAACAATTAATTACTGCTGGTCTTTAAAAAGAGGCTGTCCTCTGTTAAATTATAAAGGAAAATCTTTTAAAAGGCGTTTTATGGAAATGTAACATGTTTTACTCTCTATTTACTTCGATATATCATATTTTCTCTGAAAAAACCCGACATTATAAATATATATGTTATTTGGTTTCATGTTTTACAATTTTTCAAATGTAAATGAATATATATATTGAAAAGAAAACGAGAGCAAATCTTACAAAACCATTTATAATTTTATGAATTTTGAATATAAATACACCAAAAATCAATCTCATTTCTTGGGCAACAAAATGACTGTAGACCAGTGTAATACTACTCTTATATTGATATTTTTCTTTTGTGGCCAATTATAATTATTAATCAATTATAATAAATCATCCCGATTTGTACTATCATCTTTTTATTAAAATTTTAATTTACTTTCAGAAAGAGCACAAATTAAGAGTCTTCGCGGGCGCTCGCGTGTGCTTCGTGGGGTTTCCTGAAGATGAGACGCAACACATGGCCGAAGTCCTCGCCAACAATGGCGGCGCCTCTTGCCCTCTTGATGATCCTGATTGCACTCACGTTGTAAGTAAATTAATAAATTAATGATAATAATGGATTGATAATGATTTTTTGGATTGATCAAGTAAGACAGTCTATTAATAACGGACTTGATATATGAAGTTTTAAACAATGTTTTAAAATATTAATAGATGAAATAGATGAGCAACTACCTAATATATACTCTTCGCATGCATAGTATTTAGATATGTTCAAGATCACGATTGTTGTTAGATACAGAACAGTAGCGGTGTTTGCTTTCCTTATTCTTTTGTGCACTTACTAGATTAGTTCGTATTTTCGTGTATAGAAAATATCTTGGCATCTCAAAGTATACCTGAAATTCCAGTTCTCATGCTTAGATTGCATTTTTCCCATAAATACCTTATATCCATAGTAGATAAGCTAATAGATTTGAAAAATAGGATAGCAAAGTAAAAAAGTAGGTTTTGCCCAAGCACTGACTTCACTCCTCCGCACGGCTAAAAGTCGACCCATTGTCTGTTTTTATGTATACTTCACTGCTTTAGCAAAACCAAATGCGTGTATTTCAATTTTGGCTTTATTTTCAGTTGTATTATATGGCTTACATGTTCACATAGAGATCTTTGGTGTAGCATAGTCATAACATAAGCACAGTTTATTTACATTCATCAATTCACACCTCAAGTTCAACTCTTAATGTGTATATTTTAATGCTTCCTCTCCACTTTATAAACTAAAAATGTCAAACTATTTCAAAACTATCATTTTTCAAACTCTTTATGTATCAGTCACTTAATTCGTTAGTCGCTTTTTATGTCTCAATAGTTCTGCATGATTACGATGGAATGGCTTCATTACATCATTGCGTGGTGTGTTTCACACATGTTTCAGGTTATGGCCAATGGGGAGACTTTCGGTCGTTCGCTTGTCCTTTCACCTCATTCAAATACCCCTAACAATTCAACAAAAGCTATCCGCTCCACCCCCAATAGACCTCAAACCACTCCAAAGAGCTCTCTGTATCGTAGATTATCGGCAAGACTATCGGGTCGCCGGTCTAGTCCTAATAAACAAAGTGATGAAACAAATGAAGATATTCTCGAAGATGAGAGGGAAAAACGTTTGCAAATTGCACGAGACAGGATTAGAAATAGTAAAGGGAATAATTGCGAGAACAACAGTTATGATGGGAAAAGCAGTATTAATAATAAAGATAACACGTTTATAGACGATTTACGTTTTAGTTTTAACAATAGAAATCAAAGAAATGAACATATAGAATTACGTAAATATAAAACTTGTGACAAGGAAAACAAACACATGCCCTATTTGCATGGTACCCGAGGTCATATGAAGGATAAAAGGGAAGTTTTTAAAAATAAGTCTATGAACATTTTTAATATCGTAGATTGTTTAACAGAGACTGGTTCTCTGAATTCGTCCCTTACCAAAAGTTTATGCGATTTAGATTATAAAGATGAAACAGGATTTTTAATACCAACGTCGGTCGAATGTAAAGCATTACAAGAGTCCACAACAACAATTTCTTCGGGAAAGAAAAGAAGTCGCAATTCGACGGATTCTAATTTCCAAGTAAGCCCTATAGATGCAACTAACTTATCACCGGATAAAACAGAGGAATCAACTTGGAAATCAATAAAACGACTGAAAATTAAAGATTCTTTCAAATTTAAAAATAGGCCTACTATATTTAAACGCACAAAAAAAGATTCCGTTATTAAAGTACCTGGAGATATAACTGTCGAACCTGTGAGTCCAGAAAGCGTAAAACCGACGGATCCAGCAGGAGAGTTTGTTGCTACTACTTCTTCTCCAATTAGGGAAGATGATGACACATCAATTAGTTCAATGAATCTGAGTAAGCAATCTGGATTTTTTGATATTTCGTTTGCGTCGATCCGTAGTTCGAAAACAGTCAAATCTAAACTACGAAGGAGTGTCAAGTCATTTACGGCTTCGTTTAGAAGTGAACGAAAAAAGAAATATGAAAAACGAGCCGAGCGTAACACAGTTGAGGTCGATCCTTCTCACTTACCCTCAGATTTGAAGAACGTTTCTACCCCAAAGAGGGATTTAGATGATATGCATTTAGACATATCGCCCGTACAAGTCGATACGGTCGATAGCACCGACATGAGAACTCCAACTATTGAAGCGCGAAATTTCGACGAATTAGATGAATCCTCGATATTTAAAACACCTCAAAGAGTGTGGTTAAGAACCCATCGTCATTCTATCTGCGGTAGTG
>NC_052112.1:5718164-5758345 GCF_012273895.1 Zerene cesonia | reverse complement strand
CACTACCGCAGATAGAATGACGATGGGTTCTTAACCACACTCTTTGAGGTGTTTTAAATATCGAGGATTCATCTAATTCGTCGAAATTTCGCGCTTCAATAGTTGGAGTTCTCATGTCGGTGCTATCGACCGTATCGACTTGTACGGGCGATATGTCTAAATGCATATCATCTAAATCCCTCTTTGGGGTAGAAACGTTCTTCAAATCTGAGGGTAAGTGAGAAGGATCGACCTCAACTGTGTTACGCTCGGCTCGTTTTTCATATTTCTTTTTTCGTTCACTTCTAAACGAAGCCGTAAATGACTTGACACTCCTTCGTAGTTTAGATTTGACTGTTTTCGAACTACGGATCGACGCAAACGAAATATCAAAAAATCCAGATTGCTTACTCAGATTCATTGAACAAATTGATGTGTCATCATCTTCCCTAATTGGAGAAGAAGTAGTAGCAACAAACTCTCCTGCTGGATCCGTCGGTTTTACGCTTTCTGGACTCACAGGTTCGACAGTTATATCTCCAGGTACTTTAATAACGGAATCTTTTTTTGTGCGTTTAAATATAGTAGGCCTATTTTTAAATTTGAAAGAATCTTTAATTTTCAGTCGTTTTATTGATTTCCAAGTTGATTCCTCTGTTTTATCCGGTGATAAGTTAGTTGTATCTATAGGGCTTACTTGGAAATTAGAATCCGTCGAATTGCGACTTCTTTTCTTTCCCGAAGAAATTGTTGTTGTGGACTCTTGTAATGCTTTACATTCGACCGACGTTGGTATTAAAAATCCTGTTTCATCTTTATAATCTAAATCGCATAAACTTTTGGTAAGGGAATTCGAATTCAGAGAACCAGTCTCTGTTAAACAATCTACGATATTAAAAATGTTCATAGACTTATTTTTAAAAACTTCCCTTTTATCCTTCATATGACCTCGGGTACCATGCAAATAGGGCATGTGTTTGTTTTCCTTGTCACTAGTTTTGTATTTACGTAATTCTATATGTTCATTTCTTTGATTTCTATTGTTAAAACTAAAACGTAAATCGTCTATAAACGTGTTATCTATATTATTAATACTGCTTTTCCCATCATAACTGTTGTTCTCGCAATTATTCCCTTTACTATTTCTAATCCTGTCTCGTGCAATTTGCAAACGTTTTTCCCTCTCATCTTCGAGAATATCTTCATTTGTTTCATCACTTTGTTTATTAGGACTAGACCGGCGACCCGATAGTCTTGCCGATAATCTACGATACAGAGAGCTCTTTGGAGTGGTTTGAGGTCTATTGGGGGTAGAGCGGATAGCTTTTGTTGAATTGTTAGGGGTATTTGAATGAGGTGAAAGGACAAGCGAACGACCGAAAGTCTCCCCATTGGCCATAACCTGAAACATGTGTGAAACACACCACGCAATGATGTAATGAAGCCATTCCATCGTAATCATGCAGAACTATTGAGACATAAAAAGCGACTAACGAATTAAGTGACTGATACATAAAGAGTTTGAAAAATGATAGTTTTGAAATAGTTTGACATTTTTAGTTTATAAAGTGGAGAGGAAGCATTAAAATATACACATTAAGAGTTGAACTTGAGGTGTGAATTGATGAATGTAAATAAACTGTGCTTATGTTATGACTATGCTACACCAAAGATCTCTATGTGAACATGTAAGCCATATAATACAACTGAAAATAAAGCCAAAATTGAAATACACGCATTTGGTTTTGCTAAAGCAGTGAAGTATACATAAAAACAGACAATGGGTCGACTTTTAGCCGTGCGGAGGAGTGAAGTCAGTGCTTGGGCAAAACCTACTTTTTTACTTTGCTATCCTATTTTTCAAATCTATTAGCTTATCTACTATGGATATAAGGTATTTATGGGAAAAATGCAATCTAAGCATGAGAACTGGAATTTCAGGTATACTTTGAGATGCCAAGATATTTTCTATACACGAAAATACGAACTAATCTAGTAAGTGCTCAAAAGAATAAGGAAAGCAAACACCGCTACTGTTCTGTATCTAACAACAATCGTGATCTTGAACATATCTAAATACTATGCATGCGAAGAGTATATATTAGGTAGTTGCTCATCTATTTCATCTATTAATATTTTAAAACATTGTTTAAAACTTCATATATCAAGTCCGTTATTAATAGACTGTCTTACTTGATCAATCCAAAAAATCATTATCAATCCATTAATTATCATTAATTTATTAATTTACTTACAACGTGAGTGCAATCAGGATCATCAAGAGGGCAAGAGGCGCCGCCATTGTTGGCGAGGACTTCGGCCATGTGTTGCGTCTCATCTTCAGGAAACCCCACGAAGCACACGCGAGCGCCCGCGAAGACTCTTAATTTGTGCTCTTTCTGAAAGTAAATTAAAATTTTAATAAAAAGATGATAGTACAAATCGGGATGATTTATTATAATTGATTAATAATTATAATTGGCAACAAAAGAAAAATATCAATATAAGAGTAGTATTACACTGGTCTACAGTCATTTTGTTGCCCAAGAAATGAGATTGATTTTTGGTGTATTTATATTCAAAATTCATAAAATTATAAATGGTTTTGTAAGATTTGCTCTCGTTTTCTTTTCAATATATATATTCATTTACATTTGAAAAATTGTAAAACATGAAACCAAATAACATATATATTTATAATGTCGGGTTTTTTCAGAGAAAATATGATATATCGAAGTAAATAGAGAGTAAAACATGTTACATTTCCATAAAACGCCTTTTAAAAGATTTTCCTTTATAATTTAACAGAGGACAGCCTCTTTTTAAAGACCAGCAATAATTAATTGTTCAAAATACGACAAAATCGTAAAAAAACAGCACATTCAGTACCTTCATAATTATGTTCGTGATTTAGGCACTCAAAAATATAAATGCTTGCAAAAATATCCATAGCAACACAAAAAAAAAACAGAATCGTAGAGCTGTGTTATTAATTCGGATATTTCTCTATAAACTATACTATACATTATACGAGTATGTAGGTCTTACTAATCGAGTTTAATGAAACTTTACAATAATATATCTTATACACCACAATAAGACATGAGCTATATAAATACTCGCTATTGCCCGTGGGTTCGTAGTGGGCGGGAGAAATCGCGCGGCACAGCTATTACTACATAAAATCAATCCGCCGACGTTATTAAAATAATATTTTGATAATGTACGTATTACAACTTACAATCATACTATCATCTGTGGCAAAGCACGCGGGGTCATCGCGTCGCTCCCAACAGGCGTCCACCCAGGACCGCGACAGCACCGGCAGCCCGAAGCCCGACGCGTATCGATACTTGTCACCCGTCGCCGCAGCCGCAATCAGATGCGTCACTTTGCTCGACATGTCCTTGCGGATAGAACCCCCCATATAGTGTATGAGTGTGATCAGGTACGTCTGCAAATATACGTATAATTTAACTGTTGAACGATAATTTAAATAAAGAATGATTTAATCAAAATCCTTACAAGTTCATCCTTTTTGCGAAAACCTGAGAAACAAATGACGGCTCCGCGCATGGCCAGTGAATATAGAGGACGTGTGTTGGCCGGCGGAGGTTCCTCTCGCTCCGCGAGCTGAAGGACTGCTGTTGGACCCAGCACCCTGCGTAATATGTTTTTCATATTATTTCATTAATAAACAAAAGACATGTATATACAACTTATTTATAAAATTCCCGTGTCACAATGTTAGTTACAAACAAATTACAGACAAAATCCTCCAAAAGGGCTGAACCGATTCTTATGAAATTTTGTGTGCATATTGGGTATGTCTGAGAATCAGCCAACATCTATTTTTCATACCCCTAAGTGATAAGAGTAGGGCAGAACAGCACTACTTATTTTATTTGCCGGGTCAGCTAGTATTATATAAAGTTGATGCGTTTACCACTGTTAACGTAAAATTTATTATGCGCTTATAAATTAAATTACGGTTCTTTTAAAAATTCTAAAATCTAGATAATATAAATAATTGCAATACATAGTATGTAAAAATAGTAATAAAGGTTCATTCATAAAATCATCCATATTCATTCACTCGAATACGTGTATATGTGACATTCTCACTGTTTCCGTCGGGCTGAATGAACCGGAAGGACGCCACGTTGAATAACAGAATTAAAAATAGTCACCCAATTAACCAAAATATTTATAACACAACAACTTGCCCGAATATAAGAAAGTTATAGTTTAAAAATAGTAGGTAATAATACAAATAATGTAATGGTTTCCGAATGTACATACGTTTAAATCATGTTAATCAATAAATTACAGTACTACAAATTGCGAATCTAATAACCTATCATATTATATTTTTCTTAAATAGTATTTGCTATCAAGACCATGAAAATATATTCATCGCTTGATATGAGAAAGGAAGAAGACAAAGAGAAACATTATGTTTAGGCAATATGTTTTAGGAGTTATCATCGTAATCCAGGTGGAGGCAAATCCAAAAATCATCGAAATCCGTTAAGTCGTTTTTACGTTTTAAGTGTTGTTAATAACTCGCTTATCTAATATTATATTTATAGTTCGAAACGAAATTTGATATTATTATTTATACTGTTTAATATGAGTTTAAGCCTCATTTTTATGCTAGAGTTATCTTTAATTACTTTTCATTGATTTATATCATTTCTAACTCTTCTATTTAAAATTAAGGTACAAAATGATAATTTTAAATTTTTTTTCAATGAAGCAATGAAGTATACTTATCAACATTTTGGTCTTGTTCAAATTGTAATCTTGTAAATTGTTTTAATCTTGAATATCTCAAGCAGTTAATGTCTCATAATTTGTTATATTGAGATAAAAAGTCCTCTTTAATTCAGTAAATAAATTTATTCTAATATAGTGTACAATAATTATCATAGAAATGCATGCATGCAATGGACGTTATTGGCACTATAGTAGTGTCAAAAAATACCGAAACTGGTGGAATTAACCTCCATGTGTTCATTTAAATTGTTTACTCATAGCAGAGGCAGAGGACGAATGCTAACATTTTTTAAAAAATAAAATATATCGCGTGACGCGGCCGCGGCGCCGACGTGGTTTCAGTGACGTAGCACCAATATTTACAGTGGGTAGGAAGAAACGTACTCAACGATAACATATTCACATCAGACATGAGCCGATTTAAATAGTTCTGACGAAGAATATATGATTCTGTGGAATGTGAGTAGTCATACATGTATAGATACTATCTTCTTATATTAAAGTAGGTTAGATCGGAGCAGAGAAATATTAAATGATAGATAGTTAATGTCCACAAATAAAAGAAATCACATCTGGTAAAATAATTAGCCTAATTAGCAATATATAAATATTTTAGAGGCCTTGAGAAAAGATTTTAATAATACAATACAAAATGACAAAAATTGTGGCAAGAAAAGATGACCAACATTTCACATGTTCGAGACTGTTGAATTTTCACGTCACTCAGAAGCTCTTGAGGTGCTTCATCCTCTTCCGGGGTAGGAGGTAATCGTGTAGGTCCCATTCTTACAATATACTGTCAACACTAGTCCGAAAGTACACATAAACACGTTTATAACAACAACCAATGAAACTATGTAACATCGTATCGGTCGCCACCTCCATCATTCATAAAACCGGCACGCGTTATCCAGCATACTTCACTACGCTACGTACAAATAAAATATTTTGACATGAATGTATATTCCGTAACTATCCTTACTCGATTCACTTTAGTCTGAACAAAGACCGATCAGCACGCACGTTATGCGTTTCAGGATAGATTGAAAAACAGCCGCGAGGAATGTTGGCCGAAAATAGCGAGGAGCGTCGTGCGGTAGCAAGGGCGACCCTCGTGCTACGCAGAGCGTCGTGCTCGCGTCGTCGCCCCGCGCATATATTCATACACCTACTTACACCTTTATTCACAACGTTCAGTGAATACACATAGATCACCAACTTTTATGTGTAATTCGAAGACTATGAAGCCGTCTTATTGCACGCACATTAAAACAAATCGGTCCAGTGAGCAAAATGTAATTGTCTTTAATTGACAATATTTGAGGCTAATCGACTAAATTGACTCAAAATATTGCGTGTATGCGAGTATTTAAAATACACCTTGACCAAGAATACATTATGGTTATTGAAATGGAACATGCTAATTACTCTCTCTGTATTGATTAGTCAATTTTCTATTAGAATAATTTCTTGGGATGATACTAAAAAACACTATCTACATAAGATACATTATTCTATTATAAAAGCATATAGATAGCAATATGCTCAAATGGACAATTTATGATCTTTAAATT
The DNA here is from genome assembly GCF_012273895.1 of Zerene cesonia. NCBI lineage: Eukaryota > Metazoa > Arthropoda > Insecta > Lepidoptera > Pieridae > Zerene > Zerene cesonia. Next base: position 5,752,013 of record NC_052112.1, on the reverse strand, counting down.
ACATATATGAAATGAACTCGAGAGTTAGAATTATGTAATGTAGACGATCAATAAATTTTAGACGTTATATCCACTGTAAACCAAGTGTTTGTATGCATAGTGAGGAATATCTATGGCTTACAAATAATTTTTATGTCTCAAGTTATTAAAACAATCACGATTTGTTTATATAAATTTATGTAAATTCCATGAACTTATCATTATTATTTTATTGCGTTTATAATATTATAAATAAAAATAATATCATATGATAAAGAAAATTTTCGAGAAAACATTATGTTTTGGCTGGTGGTGATTACGATACGTTTAATAAACAAGTTAGGTGAATCATCCGTAAACCCAGAAGAGTGATAAGTAGAACCTAAAATTAATTTTCTCAAAGCAAACATGAGTCGAGGTGTAAGGTGGCCAGGATTGGTGCGGCGACCGTTTAAAACAATAAACATTTAATCTCATCAATTGGTATTCATGTTGAAACAATGAAATGTTCTTCAAACAAGTCTTGGTCCACCAGTCGATATTTTTAGTAATCTGAATATTCCCTTGAATTATTTATTTTCTTTGTTATGGTACGATGGTTTGGTAGGTAACATGTATAGTGTTTTTATTAGGGCAATAACTGAAATGTCTAGAAATTCTAACAATATTATGAACGCTACATTAATTTTGCAATCGCAAGCTAACGCGTTGTGCGGTGTGCCAATGTTTTTCAATTACAAATAACGATCAGTTTTAGCGCAGTAGTCAAAGCGTTTATAGCTCCATATTAAAATCATAAATCATGTGATCGGCCTTAGATTAATATTTTTCTCAATTTACATTATCGACACATTTAATGCATAAAGCTTATGAATGAAATGTATTTAAATAGCACAAGCAAATTCTGCATAGTAAATTATAAAAAAAAGTTATAAAAATATGTTTAACACCTTTTAGAATAAATCATGAAAGAAAGAAAGAAACATTTATTTGAATTGTTAATTTTTAAATTAATGTCGATAGTCCATTTCAGGTGGCAAATTTTATTATTAACTTTCAAACAAAGCGAAAATTGTACAACTATTAAATGTTATTTGTGAATTATAAGCGAGCGATATATACGTATGTATCTACCGTAATAAAATAAAGCTGAAGAATTTTTTTCGATTGAAAACGCTTGTCACAGGAACTATTGGATAGATTCAACAATTATTCTTTCATCGTTAGATATTATGTACGTAGTTCCTGAATGATAAAAGCTATGTTATATTTGCGATGTCGGAGAGGACCGCTAGTAATATATACTGTCTTTTAACTGTGGGTTCGCCTGCGTGGCAAATTTAAAAAAAAAAGGTAAGAACAGATAGCACCATCTGTGGGAATTTATAAAACTTGGACTGATTCAAATACTCATCATATTGAATCTTCCTATGGTAATGAGAGGTTTGAATGGTGGAACGTCACTATAAAAACTCGTAACCACACATAAGTTATATACAACAAACTTGCTTTCGTCGTTGTCATCTCTTTGCTGTGTTGTTGTGCCTATGCACAACGGAAAGAGATGACATCCGCGCTCTATAGCTTTGGTATACGCTAAGGTTAAAAATCAAGGTTCAGGTTGTTTAGACAAATCGTCTAGGGAAAAGAAAATGCAAATTTTATAATTTATTATTGTATGCAAACTGACCTGTACTTTGCCTTATGCGCAGCATCGAAAAGGTCCCCATCGAATGGTGTGGTTACAAGATAGGCTGGGGGTGTGGGTGGAGGCTGGGATAGAGGTAGCCCCTCGGGCCCGGGCACCGCTAAAACGGTACCAAGTCGTTCGCAAGCTGCACGCACTCGCTCACACTCCAGACATAGCTCGCTCACGTACACCACCGCCGTAGATGAACCTGCCAGACAAATGAACTTCCGTTTTTTATTGGCCAATATAACTGTCGAAAAATAATTAATGAATAAATTTAAGTTTTATTTAGTTATTTGAAATGTAAGGTAGATTTCTAAGAATAGCAAATTCGTCTCAGTGTATACCAACCATCTAGTCATAGGTATCAAATAAGTTTGTACAGAAAAGAACTGCACAAACTTATTTGATAGATTTTTGGTACATAAGAACTATGAGATAAGCTCATTTGGTCTTTCGTATACAAAGATTTTTATACAGGCAGGCATAAAAACGCTTTTGTACATTAATTTTTACAAGGATGTACCATATGTGAATACGTATGCGAACGACGGTAGGACGATTTGATCACAGTATTCAAATCCCAAAGAAGGAAATTTGGTATATCGCATAAGGAAGTCGTTAGCTATAAACAAGATTTATCTTATCACGACACAGGTCGAAAAGAACCAGACACTGACGTTCAGAAATTTTCTTTGATCCTGCAATAATACCTTTTTGAATGCGTAATTTGTAAACAATTATGCAGATATTGAGAAATTTTTCGGTGTCCTTCTTACGAGAAGATCTATTTACTAGTAAATATACTTACAATCTACATATGAATTATGATTGTAAATTTTTTCATGATATATCGTTCGTTAGTGATGACCTTTTGAGACGTCATAATGTTAATGGTTCAGGGTCGATGAGTCATCTCTGCGACACACAGGGAACACCCGGCCCTTTTGGCACACAACACTCAATGAAAATGGAACCATCATATATCACGAAAATTTCAAAGGAGGGTTACAGGTATTTGTAACTAAGGTAAGAAATTATTTATGCACAAATTATTCAGGGTGTTTATTTCTCTACACTTTTATTAACACATAGTAATTGATATCTCCACACATACTAATTTCTTAGTACTTCAAGTATTCATTTTTATAAGTTATACGAGCTTTTGCTCGCGGATTCGCAAGCGTTAATTCAGAGTAGTTTAATAGATGTTATTATACACATAAACTATCCTCTTGAATCACTCTATCTATTAAAAATATCCGAACAAAATCCATTGCATAGTTTTAAAGATTTAAGCATACATAGGGACAAAGAAAGCAACTTTGTTTCATACAATTGGGCACAGGTAACCATGTCTGAATTTTGTTGTAAATAAGAGCAGGGTTGGAGACACAAGACGGCAAGCCTAATATTTATGTAATTCACAATATGAAGGCATGTACTTGCCACAAAAGACGATATCTTTAAAAGTTTATTATTGGCAAAAGTTGAAAAGATGTAAAATTTTGATAGTATTTTGAAACAATTAAAAAGTTTCTTTAAAATTTATAATACTCAAGTTATAAAAGCTTTTACACAAAATTGTAACAAATTGAACCATCTAAATGTTAACATCATATTTTTATTATAGGGAATCTAAAGTCATTCAAAGTTCAGAATAATGACCCAAAAGAAGGAATAGATTGTGGGTTTAGTTACCACTCAATTGCTTGTCCTGATCATAAAAAATAATAATCAGCTTTTTCTTACTTTCTCATTTTTTGCAACCACAGTTTGAGACAATATAAACAATGGACAATGGAATTTTAAAAAACACTTTTTCACAATAATTATTTAAACCTATACATTTATCTCCCATGGCATTATTATGATATTGAAGATATATTTATTACTTCTTTTTCAAGATATTTTGTACATTATAATTCAATTTAAAAGTACAATTGTAATACCACCCTTACTCTTTGTTTATAATTATAGCTGGTTTCACATAATAATCACACACAAAATTATTAATAAAAGCAATCTATAAACTACATTTTAGGACACAATGAAAAACAAAGCTTAGCATTTTATCAAAACATATTATTTTCCTTTAAAAAATATAAAATCATTTTTTTGTAACCAATCTAGAAATCAATTTTTTTTTTCATTTTTAAGCACCATCATTTATTTAAAAGGAGGAATAAATAAGAACAGAATCTTTAAATATAATATGTCCCTCTTTACCAAGAATCAATGGCACGCACAAATTTTCAGTTTTAAAAATATTTATATTATTTCTGCTAAATATATTTAAAACAAACCAAAACAAATATATGTAAGTTATATCACAAGAATCACACCTCAATTTATACATGCAAGTGCACTCACATCCTCCACCGAGGTATGACCGAAGTGTTTCAACCAACGCTAGCATGGTTGGCATGACAATTGTGAACCACACATTACTCCATCTGCAAATGCTGTGCCTATTGACATTAATAAGCAAAAAATATAAAGAAAAACGAACTAAAATATAATTTGCTTATTTATAGATTGGAAAAAATAAAAAAAGTTAATATCTACATTATGTTTTTGATTTAAATTTGTGGAATATGATGACTTCTGAATCCAGGTTTTGTGGGAAATCAAGTTTTAAAATTATGAAACACAAAATTATGACATTTTTAGATTTCTACATTATTAATTTTAAATTGTTTTTGAAATACACATAATATTTCTGTAAATATTTTTGAAAATAAATGCAGATTTATATGTTTTGTTGAATTTAATGGCAATGGTGTTCCAAGGTTCAAATGTTTATCAATTGACACCATTTATGCAAGTTCAAGAGTTAATATTATCAGATCACTTAATAACTTACATATCAATGTTATTTTCACAATCCTACACAACATTTCTAATGTTTATATTATGTTAACTTACATAAGTGTAAAATGCACAACATTTACAAATGTAATGACTACATTATATTTAAACCTTGTCTGGAAGGTCAAATTACAACATACATGAGACATTTTATTGGCTATTAGTAGAAGTTAAAGTAAAGTCCAAATAACGTTTGTTTAGTAAAGTCGAAATAATGTTTGTTTTTTAGCAAAACAACTACAAATGAGTTTATAAAATTTATTTTGTTGCTTTAATCTATTAAAATTTTGAAGAATATATTGTATTTTATTATAATTGAATATCTAATCTTTAATCACTTCAGACTTTTAAAATATTTATTTCATTGTAATTTGCATATAATTTTTATATACTATTTAACTACGTTAATTAAAGGGCTATAGATTTTACGGTATAAGTTTTAAAGAATTTTTGAACGTACTTTTATAAAATAATTCATAAATTAACAGTTAACCGATAACACATACTGTTTTAATTACAATTTTTTCCCATCATATGTGACAATCAAAATTAACGCCAAACTCAAAAATACGTTATAATTTTTTCAGTAATCAAGCAGAACAACATCACTTTTCCTATATACCTACTAATTATAACACAGGGTAAACTCTGATGAAAAACATGAAGTTGTGTATTAGAAAATTACCTACCATCATTTTCTTGAGTTTTGTCAGTTACAGTAGTGCTTCCTGTTTGTGACATGCCCCTAGACAATTCGTCCATCTTGCGTAGCACTAATTCAATAAATATAAGTCATGAAACACAAAATGTAAGAGATTACACATAATTCTTTACACATAACTAAACACAACACTTAGCGAAAATTTTAATGTTTTTCGCTTATAAACAATGCAATCCACTCTAAATACATTTCTAAACTTCAAAATGACCGTAGGTAAACGAAGTGAGCGATCTTCACAGCGATGACAGATTTAAAATGAGGGCTGCCAACATTAAAACATCAATGTAAAAAATAAGTTGTGAATTGTACTCTGTGCTCTGCAGGTATATAAGTAACATTTATAAAACTTACCTACTATATTGTAAAACTATTTTTTATATACTGTTAATATGTAACTGTATACTAACTATTATTTATATACTGAATATGTGTAAACTAAACTTATGTACTTAAATGTTGTGAGAAAATAAACTCTTTTTTATTTTTTTTTTATTTTTTTTTATTTTTTTTTATTTTTGTTTGTAAATTATGAAAATGGCATTGACCGATTTTTTATTTCTTTTATTCGATTGCTGAGGCGGGATCACGGTAACTGGCATAAAATATTTACCCATCGTCATAACTACTTAAGTTAAAGACACTCTTCTCTGCATATTTTCTATAGTTTATAGTTTTTATATTGTAGTTCTTAATCTGTGACGCTTCTTTAGGGCCGCGGTTAACTTATTCTGTGACTTTTTTCATAAAGTAAATAAAAAAATACCCATAGATTAGACGCCGTTGGCGCCAAATAACATACAGCTTAGCTGAATCAGCTACATAGATTACTAAGAACTCTCCGCCCATGGCTTCGGCCGCGTGGATTTCGGTTATATCGCGCGACGTGGTAAGGAGTTCCAAGGACTTAAACTATTTATCAACTAGACTACTAAATTATTTGTCAAAATTGGTTCAGTTCAAGTGTGAAATAATCTTACATAAATATTATAAATGCGAAAGTTTATAAGGATGTGTGTGTGTGTTTGTTGCTCTTTCACGCAAAAACCACTGAACTGATTGCAATGAAATTGCGTACGTAGACAACTGGACTGAAGCTGGACAACTGGAATAACATATAAGCAACTTTTTATCCCGATATTCCTACAGGATACGGACTTACGCGGGTGAAACCGCGGGGAGCAGCTAGTAATCTATAATTTCATGTTGAGCACGAATGTTCATTTGTTTATCGTGAAATATCTAAAAATAGATAAAAATTATAGAATATCTCCATCTTGCACAAAGGTTTTCTATCACTTATTTTATGCTATGCGCCCATAGTACAGTTGGTCATGGTTGTGTGTAAAGTGTGACCTGTGTACACATTTTTATTAAAGTATTTAATGAATTACAAGCCTTTATTTCATCAGAGCTCATTTTATTGATATAAGGTTGAGTTGTATATTAATATGGCTTCACTATTGACATGATATTACTATACTATGGTAGGTGTGATAATACTGTGCTAGCTGTAGGACTTTTTTGATGGCGCGTTCTCTTAATGGGAAATTGCGTTATAGCAACACAGATGTGTTTACATTTGTCAGTAGGTAGGTATAGGTACTATTTTATGTTTATATGTATATCTAAATCTATTTAAATTTTCAATTGTTGAGTTTTATTAGATAGTGGTAGGGAGATTTGTCGGATTCGTAGTGATAAGATAAAAACACTATGAACATTAGCATACCGATAAAATAATACAATGGGATAAGACAATAAATTTATATTTAGCAGTTAATTATTTCAATTCGTTTCTCGACGAGATAATAGAGTTTTAAGAATGGAACATTTTGGCTTATCGCACATATTGAGTGAGCCAGATAAATATAGTCCAGATACTTTGGACTTGTTAGCGGATGAAGAAGCGAGAGAATACTGGTTAAATACATGCGAAAAACTTGTAGATAAATATGTTAATTTTGCATTAACTAATAAAGATGACCCAACAATAGAAATTCGAGCCCTAAAGTTCAAAACTTGTTACGTGGAAGCATTAAAAGAACTACGAGTAAATCCTCTGTAAGTAGATTATGTTGTGCTTATTAAATTACAAGGAAAAGTGTCAATATTTATCCTATGATATAACTGAAAATTTTATTTATATTTTAGTGCTCATGGGCAGTTAACGATACGCTTACTGCTTGATATTAACGAAACCTGCCTTCGAGCACAAGGTTTTTTTGACTTATGGAAACAACAAAAAAAAATTGAAAATGAAGCAGCACTGGCAAACCTTGCTTCTAGACTGGCTGAAATAGATGCTTTTGTTGATGAAAGACAAAAATGGATTGCTCTGTGCAGTGGTGTCTTAGCAGGTATTAAAGAGAATACAAAATATATTTCTTCAATTGTCATACCTTTTAATAATATTGTAATATTGTGTACCATAGGTAATATGTTTGATTGGGGGGCACAAGCTGCTACATCTATTCTTAATTGTGGACTGTATGAGGCATTACAAAAAATTCAAAAAAGACCTTGGCTTTATGATGGCTTTGACAAATGGATTCAAAAGTTGGAGGTAAGAAATGTCATAAAATTAATAATTATAAGAATTATATTGTACAACATTTTTAAAAAATAACCTTTGCATTAACAGAAGACGGTCCATCATTGTGCTGCAGTTTTTGTAGACAACAGTGGTGTTGATGTTGTGTTAGGCATATTACCTTTTGTAAGAGGTTTACTGCTCAGAGGAACATCCATTATACTGTGTGCAAATGAATGGCCTGCACTAAATGATATCACAAATGCAGAGCTTGAAAGTGTACTCCAAAGTGCATCCCATATATGTCCTGTTATTGCAGGTGCTATTGCAACAGGCAATTTAGTTGTGAGATCAAGTGGTCAAAGGGGTCCATGTCTTGATCTTAGAACTATCAGTGTAGGTATGATGATTTGTCATGCTTTCTATTCATTTATTTATGAAATTACGTATGTATCCATAATGGATAAATTGTTTACAGATCTTGCAACTGAGATGAAAATCAGAGGAGTAGACTTGATTATACTTGAAGGTATGGGCAGAGCTCTACACACAAATCTCAATGCACGTTTAGCTGTGGATTCCTTAAAATTGGCTGTAGTTAAAAATGCCTGGTTGGCACAACGATTAGGTGGCCCATTATTCTCTGTTATATTTATATATGAAGACAAGCCTTCACAAACATAACTATATTGATTTAACTTACTATTGTGACTCTTACAGTATTTTATCAGTCTGTCAATATTTAACTACCAGCATATTATTGTCTCTTGATACAGGAAATTTTATACTTGTGAATGTTAATAATAACTGCGTTAATGTCATCTGACATTTTTTGAATATATTGAGTGTTACCCTCAAATAATATTTTAATTTTTTATCAGATACCCATTTATTTAAAAAACAAACCAAATCTTGAACAATTGTTTGTGAATGTGTAAGGAATTAAAATACATATACTCTAATGTGATTTAGCTTTATTAATGGTTATAAAGTATAATGACCTAAGGAAATGAACAATGCCTATGAAAAGAAACTTAACAGTTCATTTTTTACATTAAATATAACTAAAATACCAACAATGTAACCACATTTACTATAATATAATAAACTGCAGCAGCATACAATCACAGAAGTATAAAAATGCACCTATTTACTAAAGGAATCAAATTGCATAAGATGAGTAACACTTCCTTGTTTATAAATTTAACTACAGTGGATCAGGGCTGTATAAGATTTGCCATTCAGTGATTGCATGACAAATTTTATGAAGTCAACAGTACTATAAAACTTCATCTTAATTTTATGCTCAAGATTATAGATTAAGATCTATTGAGCCAGGCGATCACTTTAAATAACAAATAAGCAATGCTTATTGCATAAGCAATTTTCTCCTTTTGTTGCCTTTGAAGTGTTTCTGCTTCTATTGTCATTACTCGTCGGTTTAATTTGGCTATTTGCCGGCGAAGATGAACCAATTCTTCAGATGCTGATAGCCCCTCTCCATTTCCTATTGGCGGGGTTGGATCTCTAGAAATGAAATAATTATTGGCTATTAAAATATACACTGTTTTTTTTTATTAGCATGAATCCATATCTTGACAATCCAAAAATTACCTTTAATTGACTTTAACTTGTAAAAGTATGATCTGACAAGAATATTATAACAGTTTCAAATAGCAATAAATTTGAACTGAATGTAGGTTAGAAATACTTAGAGAATACAAAAGGGTGGAATTTAAAACCGCATCATTTTGCCAATCTGTAGCAATTACCTAGCCTCTCAGCTACCCTTAATTGTAGGTATGTATTTCATGCTTTTTATGTTGATGAGAGGCCATAGTAGTCACTGGCTAAAGCTAGTCTCTTAGTCAGCATTCTAGGCAAGGATGGCAAAAACATTAAATTGTTCTGAGTTTCAAAAATCCATACCTTAGAACCAAACGGGACTCTGTCATGGTAGACTCATTAAGATTGTCAGGATTTGCTAACATTGGGCGAACTACTTCTCCCTGTGAACGAGTGGATCTTATGTGCTGTGGGGGTGAATTAGCAGTTCCAGGAGGAAAGTCATCTGCAGAAGGGAAGTAGTGCTGGTCAAGTGTAATTACTCTTGGTGGTGTGCTAACACGAATCATTCCAGGATCAGTGGGTAGCACAGCATTATCTAATTGAATTTCCCTTGGAGGAGCCTTTGTGCCTAAAAAATTTTTCGAATTATATTTCATAAATTTTACAAATTCCGATGGGTTATTTTGTACAATTAATCACAGATAAATTTTTCCTTTTATCCCATTATTCCATACATTGCTTTTTCCTCAAACAATATTGGTTGTACAGGAAAAGCAATTTGATGATTTATATTTATTTTAAGTTCAATGATTTATATTTATTTTTAAGAGATCATGGGGATAACCAATGGTGTAAGAATTGTTGAAATTGGTGCAGAAGTTCCTGACCTAAGCACATTCAAACAAACAAACAAGCTCTGTATTACAGATAACTAATAAATTTGTAACTATACAATATATTATATTTTATTAATACGCCTGCATAGGTTTTCAACTTATACAAAAATATAATTTCAATTTAAACCAATATTGTTCACCTGAACATGATTATATATACTACTTATGAAAAGTACTCTTCAAATTTACCAATATGCTGATCCTGGCCAACAACAAGAATTCTTTCTGGCACTTTCATGTCAAATTTCTCATTTGCATAGTCCCATCCTGATATTATTCCATTTGGTGTATTTTCCTCATCCATAACATCTCCTGTAGCCTAGATGAAAAAATAAAGGATTTCACTATACAATAGCTAGTTATGATCATCCCTTTTAATTTTATGATCTTTTACATACAATGGTAATATATTATCAGTCAAGAGGTTATTAACTTAAAATGTAATACAAAGAACTGTTTGTTTATTTGTTCAATTACCTTTATTCTTTGTGGTACCGTCATGTTGTGACTTATAAGCCGAGCGTAAGCTTCATCTGAAGTATACTGCATTGTTTTATCTTTCATAAAACCTATGGCATAAAACCTAAAGATTAAGAGCCTTCTTAAATAAATTATTAAATATTAGAACTAAAATATCTGAATTGAAGATTGGAATGAAGGTAGGTATGCAAGTCACCTAAAGAATTGAGTTTATCTCGTTTTATGACTAAATATTTAAATGATAAGAAATTAATTGTCACTCACAAATTTAAAACAATATGTCTGTACAATTCATTTATACCTCACTCGTTTTATTAATGAAGTCTAAAATCCTTTATGATTTTATATTATGATTCCGTACTCCGTACATAGGTCGGAAGCCAGGATTCAGAAACCTGTCAAACCGACATTTTTTCAGTAATGTCAATATAACGTTTCAATGCACGCGTAACTTTTATTTTTTATTTTTATTTATTTATTTTATTAATTTATTTTTATTTATTTATATTATAATATTGGTTTACCTCCAGGAAGCCTGTAATCGTAGTTTAAAGTTCAGCGACGCCTCTACACCCTTAGCTGCTAATAATACGGTGCCCCCTTGTCGTTAACACAATTGTTTATTGTCATCAGTTTATCAGTTATCAGTCCTATTTCTTATATTACGTCCATGCCCATTATTATCAGAATCATAGGTATAAGCTTGGTATGAGAGTCTTAAATGTTGTTGCCATGTTGTTTATACCACAAAGTATGTCAAATATTTTGCTTGACGTTTTGAACAAAAGTCAAAACCACAGTGTGCTGTGTGAGTAATGTCAAAACTTATCGAAAAGTCAAAATCAAAATTGTGCCGTGTTACTCAGTCATTGGCGGTATTAAACTTAGCCATTTATGTGTATTGTGTTTAAGCAATGCTTTACTATAACTACTAGATAAATAAACTTAGAAATTTACTTACTTATTATAAAAAAATATGCATATGTTTCGTGTAACGTAATAATATTTTTCATATCAGGCCAGTTGCGTATAGCGCATAAAACGTAAAAACAATGAAGTCAGCCGGGTGTAGTATTTTTATAATAACAATATTAGCACATGTTTTTAATGGCATTGCAACTCCAGAAAAACAAAGAGAAGAAAAGAAATCAAAAGGCGTTACCACATTCGTGAGTGCGAAATGGGAAGCTACACCTATAGTTCTCGAGTTAGCTGAATACCTGTCTGGAGAGAGTGTAGACTTATTTTGGTCTTATGTTGATGGTATTAACTCTTTAAAATCTAGTCTCTATCTTTTGGGTAAGTGAAATAAACAATAATTGTCATAAAACATTCAGGTGTGTAATTCACTATCATAATATATTTAATAAGTGAAGACCTGTGTCGCTGTCCGTGGCCAAACATTTCATCTGCTCATGCTTTGAATGTAACAATAGAGAATAATATAATATACATAAGTATATCCTTATCTAAAAATCATGTTCATAAATCTTAACGAATTTTTTAAATTTTAACATAATACGTTTATAATAAAGTTTCTCATATAAGTGACTTTATGTGCATAGGAATAAATGTCGAAAATCTAAAAGTATGGGGAAAATTAAATTAATTTTTACACTGATTTATTTTATGGGAAAGAAGGTGAGTAATCTTTCGTCTATTGTAAGGCAAGTAGAATAAGTGCTTATTTTTGTTTTTCTCTGAGAATTTAAACAGAAAAAAAACAAACTGTCATTTTAGCAATAAACAAATGGGTCAGAACCCAAGCATGTAGTGGGAAAAATATTAAGATGTTATATTAATTGTTATTAGACATAATAAATGAGATAATTATATTTTAATAATATCATAATTTTTTCTTCAACATTTGATAGGTTTATATGCATGTGTTACATTTTGTGAAGTTTATTTCTATTGTAATAACAATAATGAAATATGAAAATTAGGATGTAATTATAATTCGTTACTCAATTAATTAAATTTATTTTACAGAAACAGACAAAGAGATTTATGATTCATGTATAGGTGTTGCAAGCACACTCCTGCCACCAGCACAATTGCGTATGGCTAAGCTTGCATTGTCTATGCACTTAAATTCACCAACAGTTAGAATGTTTGATGAAATTGCCAATCAAAATGGAGCAAAAGAAGTAGCCTGTGATGTATTTGTAGCAATTGCTTCAAGAAAAATCTGTGATAATGATGTATTACGAGATGTCCTCAAATCTATTGAGAAATATGAAGCTGTAAGTAAATAGGATAATTTTTCACATAAAATGATTCAAACATTAATATTTTATTTCATTTTTTCCATTATCCTTCACTTTTATTATAAATCTTTTTTGCATAAAACTCAATTGTTATATCAGCAATTATTTTCACTCATTATATAAAGTCAAAGCTTTTCTTGTTGATAAATAATGTGTAATTAGTTAAGTAATGATTAAATTTCGTAGTCCTTAAGTAATATTCTTTGTAAACATTTCAGAATGATCATAGATTGGAGACATACTTGTTAGATCACACATATCCAAGTAGTGATAACAGAACCATCACTGCAATCTTATATGGTGAACTTGGAATGTCAGAATTTTCAGTAAAGCATAAAATATTAGCAGCTTATGCTGATAAAGGAGTCATCAATTATGTTGTGAGATGGAATGTCAAGGTAAGACTTCTTGCACCTTGTAACTGTGACATATGTATAATCTGTATTTGTTAACTTTGCATAGAGGGTACATTGAAATATTTTGCAATCTGTACGCGCGCCCTTTGTGCCTCTCTCTCTTGGAAATAAAACATGGCACCATACAGTTCGTTTTACTATAACTCCCGAAATATCACATTGGCGACGAGGTTGAACAAAATCTACGCAATATTAAATCAAAGTGGTTTATACAATATGTCGATTGGTAAGATATCGGAATTTAATGTACATCAAGATGATTAGACTTTGTACGTGGAACGCTTAGAACAATATTTCATTGTAAATAAAATACCAGAAGATTCTAACATCTCTTGGAAATAAAACGTTCGTTCGGCACCGAACAGTTCGTTTTACTATAACTCCCGAAATATCACAGTAACCTGTAGGTACATATAATTTTTTCCAGAGAAGTGTAAAATTTTTCAGCCCTATATGCCCCTATGTGGGGCAGAGGGCGTCCACAGTCGCCGTTATCGCCTTTGTTCTTCGGCTACGCTCTCTTTTCCGGTTCCAGCCATGTCAACCCAATCGCTCTAGCTTGCGCCACCGCCGATAGTCGCTAGGATTGTCTAGGCCGTCCACGCATTCTTTTCACTTGTGGAGTCCATTCCAGGGCTTACCTGTGTATATGCGAGGCATTCCGTCAGAAAATGTGGCAGATCCATGTCCATTTACGGCGTAAGAGTTTCCAATAAAACGGCGTCTTGTGGCAGCATTCCAAAAGTTGTTCATTAGAGATATTCTCATGCCAGGAAATTCTGAATATTTGTCGGAGGCGTGGGTTGACAAAGACATGTTTTCTCTGCAAAATGTCTTTGGTGATTCTCCATGTTTCACTTCCATAGAAGAGGACACTTTTTTACCTTGGATTGAAATATTTTGAATTTCACTCATCATTTAGCATTTCTGACTGCCATATAAGTCGTCGTTGCGCGAAGGATGCCCTTGCTTTGGCGATTTTCGAAGTTATGTCCTTTTCAGTTCCTCCATTATCAGACGCGACACTGCCAAACTATGTTAATCAGGGTTGTAGTAGTTTGTGTTTTATTATGAGTAAAATTCTAGTAAAAGAAAAGAGGTGCCCTTCAATAAGTAAATATATTTGAATATCTTGTATTTTACATTTTTTTTCTATTCAAGCCAAGAGGTAAACCAAAACTCCGTTTGTCTGGATATGGAGTAGAATTGCAGTTAAAGAGCACAGAGTACAAAAGTCAGGATGATACCACTCCAAAAGAAAATGAAGGTGATACTCCAGTCCCATCAGAAGAAGAGGATGAGAATGATCCGCAAAATCAAATAGACGGATTTAATTTTGGAAGGCTGAAGTGAGTCAACATACAAGAAAATAAAATTGTATTGATGTTTCAAATTCTAAATACTATATTTATTTATATATGAACGTAACATTTTCAAGAACATAATTATTATGTATTGACTATTTTTATAAAATTTTCGATAAATTTAGGGCCCAACACCTTTTAAAGAAGTATATGTGTGTAACAGGAATCTGTTCCCGGCTCTTCGTACACCACTAGAAAGGTTCAGACGTCACCTGTCCGAGATGAGTGAAGAGTTAGAGCCCCTTAAAGTGTGGCAAATGCAGGCACTTAGTATGCAAGCTGCTGCTGCAGTTATTGATGCTCATGATGCAGGTGGTGATGAAGCCCTGCGAGTACTTACATCTATTGCACAGAACTTCCCTATGCAGGTAACTATATAACAATCACTTATCCAAATTGTTCTTTAAATAATATTTAAATATGCGTAAAAAATAGGACAATAATATATAAATAAAAGCATGTACTATACAAGCCAACTAAGACTAACACTGTCAAGATGTGGTACTCAGAAGCATGTTGTGAAGAAATTTTTGTTAAAAATTATAAAAATTTCTTCACAACATGCCAAATTATTCCGAGTCTTCTATGTCTATTACCACATTTAAACCCACTCTAAATTTTGTGGTAATAAATCCAAAAAAAAGCAGTCGAATTCAAAATCTCCTGCTTTTTTTGAAGTCGGTTAAAAAGCGCTTTGTAGAAAAAAATGATAAAAAAGAGTTTTATTTTTGACTTGTCATGTTTTTTTTTAAGTATTTTCCCACTTAAGAAAAATAATGAGCATTTTGGATATGAATACAAGACAAGCCAAGTATATGACGTCACAGAAATTAGTGCAACGACATTTTGCAGTGTAGTATTTTTGCGAGATATTTTAAAAGTCTATAATTAATTTTCATTTTTAAACTCTCCATATCAGAATTGAAAGAAATCAATTTTAAGCCCACTAAGTAACTGAAAAAGTATCTTGAAATCTTGTCAAATAGCCTATTTTTGTTAATTAATAATTGTATGATAATAAAATTTACATATGAATTTTAGACAAAATCTCTTATTCACGTGAATGTACCACGCTCTTTCCGTGACGAAGTGCTCTATAATCAAGACGTTTGGGCATCATCTCTGGGTTTGCGACCAGCAGAACCATTGCTTTTGGTTTCTGGAGCGCAATATGATGCTGAAGAGGTTGATATCATGGCGCTTTTGAATTCTTTGAGAGAAGATATTGGACCAATGAACACACTCCATGCTCTGGGTACTTATTTATAAGGATTACATGAAAAATTAAAAAACTTTTTTTTAAATATACATTTTTAAGTGTTTTATTTTTCATTTCACAATAATATTGATATCATTGTCTAATTGTTAATAGGCCTTTCAAAGAAATTAATAAATACACTAATGTCATTGGAGTTGGGTGAATCTTACACTTGGGAGGAGTATGGGTTGGACATAAGAGACTCTTCAATAACTTGGCTAAATGATCTCGAATCCGATGAACGCTACCGGCGTTGGCCTTCTTCCTTCATGGAGTTACTGAGGCCAACTTATCCTGGAATGTTGAGAAACCTAAGAAGGAACATTTATAATTATGTAAGTAATTGGTAAAATTAATAACAACATTTTGAATATATGTAACAATTTTTTTCATTTTATCATCAAATCATGAGAACTTTGAATATTAATGTTGATAACGAATTTAATGTTCTTTATAAATTGTAAGTACATACTTGGCTACAATTTTATTAATTATACGTCGAGATAATATATAATTAATGCTGGCCACAATTTTTATTTACTTTATAACAGCTCTGCATACATAAAATTATAGAAACAATGTAATAATCAAATACTAAATTGAAGCAACAAAAGTATAAACATATACATATTGATGTATCCTTTTTGGTGACAATCCAATAATATTATATTATACATTATTTCATTTTATTATTAACGTGCGAATGTATGCTTCCTATAATCTGAATTCACACTCATAGTACACAAAAATTGCAGGTAATAATAGTTGATCCAACTTCTGCATCATCTGCACCGCCATTAAAACTAGGCGAAACTTTATTAAAACACGCAACTCCGGTTCGTGTTGGTATCGTGTTAGCTCCCAACAACACGCCACTGGGCATCGCTGTACGAAGTGCTTTTAATTATGTCGCTCAAGATAGAAACTCTAATAAGGAAGCCTTTTATTTCCTAACTCAGGTATAAGTACTGAAGTTGTTTTTGTGTCTATAATACATCATGAATAAAAATATTTTTCACATTTCATAATTATGTCTTGTCTCTTAGTTACTTAATTCTCTACAAGATGAGGAGCTGAGTATAGAGCACTTAAAGAAACATTTGAAGAAATATACCAGTGCAAATGCTAATATCGATGAGATCACATCAGAGGATTCAGAGTATAATTTCGGTCACCAGCTTGCAGAGGAGTTTGTTTCTAAATTAGGCACTGAAAAGTTCCCTCAGGTTGGTTGTTGTGTGTTGAAGTATCCATATTTGTGTACTGCTTTATGTCATGTCACCATGATTTGATATTATATTGTTATTATTGTGACTTTAAAACCTTTCCAAATATACAACTCCCTGATAAAGTAGTAATTTAAAAATGCCTAAACTTAATTACTTAAATATTGTTTAGCTTGAAAACTCTCAATTATGTTATCGGAGAATTATATAAACGCTAATAAAATCGATTTGACACAAAAAATATTCAGATTGCATGCATGAATAAGGTCAAAGTGAATTTAAAAGAAAATTAGTTTTTAAATCAGTTAAAATTTATATCCTTAGGTTCTAGTGAACGGTGTGCCATTATGGGACGAAGGGCCGGTAGCTCTCACGTCATCAGTGGACAGTTTGGAAGAAGCTCTAGTTACGGCGCTCTCCAGGCACACGAGCCGCTTGCAGCGAGCGGTGTTCAGGGGTGACCTGGCCGATACGGACGACGCCGTGGATTATATTATGAAACAACCGCACATTATGCCCAGGTGGGACTTAGGAAATGCTTCTTGGTATTGGGAGGATAATGAGTTGATATTATCGATTCACATGGTTGTTTAGGTGTCTATGAGGTTTAGTGATACATTTTAATTGAAGAAAAGAATAATAATATAATCTATACTAACACTATAAAGTTGAAGAGTTTGTTTGTTTGAACACACTAATCTCAGGGACTACTGGTCCGATTTGAAAAATTATTTCAGTGTTAGATAGCCCATTTATCGACGAAGACTATAGGCTATATATGTACCACGAGCGAAGCCGGGGCGGACCGTTAGTGTAATTATATTTTCCGCCATGTTGCAATGAAAGTAAATTGAATGTCGCACAATCTTCTGCCGGATGCCAATAGTAGCTTGTCAATTCTTTTATTTGAGATAAGATTTAAATGATACATAATTATTTCAGATTAAATCGTCGTATTTTGGGCTCCGATCCCACGCAGTATTTAGATCTCTCTGGAATAGCATCTTCAACCGAGTTGTTCACGCAAGATAAAATACATAAAATTCTACATTTATCAGGTAAAGTATTAATGAATATATGTGTGTGAAGCAATCTTATGTGATTATTAACTTTTTTTTTTTCATGTCACAGTCGGCAATGGAGCTGGTGGGACGCCTGATGGTAAGCGCTACCACCGCCCATGAACATTTGTAGAGACGTAAAGTCGATTACAGACCTTACGCCTCTACAAATGGATTGCCGACTTTAAATTGGGAAGGGATTAAGAAAGGATTTGCAAGAGGAGTAAAGAAAAGGAGTGGGAAGGGGAAGGAAAAGGATATGGGCCTCCGGCTCCCCTACTCACCGAACGAAACACAGCAGAATGCTATTTCAAGCCGGTCTTCTGTGGGGGTGTGGTACTTCCCCAGTGCGAGCTGGCCCAATTCGTGCCGAAGCGTGGTCGACTACCACATATAAAACTTTTATGATTATGTGTTTAATTTCACAGGACGTGACGCTCTAGCTACTGCTTTACCCATATTAAAATACTTTGTGAAGTCTGAAAAAGCAGAAAAGATAACACAAACTGTTTGGATTATTGGTGACCTCAATGAAAAAGTATCTCGGGAACTACTTAAAAATGCCTTAACTTTCATGGTAATACTAAATTTTTTTAGGAAACTTTTTGATCATGTTATATATAATTTCTTATTAAAAGTGAACAAGGAAAAAGTTTTATTGATAAAAAATTATTAGTGTCATTTTAATGTAATATAATTTTAATAATATTTATATTGTGTGTTGTATTTTAGAGAGAATCTGGTGGAATAAGAGTAGCTTTCATTCCTAACGTTGATGGACAGTCTAATGTCGATCAATCATTGAATAAAGTGGTATTAGCTGCACTAGCTGTTCTTGAACCGGTAAAGGCAACTAAATATGTGGTTCAGTTACTTGAAGATGAGGGTTGCCATGCGAGACAAGACTGCAATATATTAGTAAGTTATTGTATTATTTAATTAAGCTTAAACATTTCTGTATGAATGAAATAATGTTTTATGTAATATGTATTAACCTAAAATTTACATTTATGAGATAGTTAAGTCAACAGGTTATATATTAATTGGAGCTCTGTATTTAAAGAGAAGTTAACTCGCAGATTGTTATTGTTCAGAAAATGCAATGTATTATTCTACACAATATACCACTATCTTACAAGCAATTAGTAATTCATTTTCAAACAATACAGTCGGCACCCTATATAGTATACTCTCTTTTTACATATTAAGAACAACACGTTCGAATTTCCAGCCAGAACTAGTGGGTGCTCTGAACCAACACGAGTGGGTACTAAAGGCGGCGCGTGTGCTGTGCGCCCGCAGTCTGCGGCTGCGGGCCGGCGCGCGCGCACTCGTGCACAATGCGCGGCACATCGGCCCGCTGGCTGCGGACGAACAGGTCTCGCTCGAGGACTTTGTGTTGCTGGAGAGGTACGTTATTTTGTGAGGATGTGAATCGAGGAAATATAAAATACTGCGCAGAAACGTGCAATTTGGCTAACATTCAATATTGTTTATATTATGTAAATTTTTATGATATTGCGATTGCTTATATAAATGAAATTACATATCATTTGTGTTATATGCTACATTTGAAATGAACTTAATGATTGGTTTTTCATTGTTTAGATACAGCAATCAAGTTTATGGCGAAAAATTGTCGGAAGTGTTTAAGAAGAAAAAGGTATCAACAAATGGAGTGTTAGACGAAGAAGATGATGGTAATTGTATTTTTAATAACACATACACTTAATAATAAATACACTTATGTAATTCATAATACATACACTTGAAAAACAACTCTCCTAACGAAGTTCGGTAATAAATGAATTTTCAGTTAATTTCGTAACATTTCTGTCATTACAAAGCCAATGAAGACAAATTTTACATATTGAAACATTTAGTATAAATACATATCAACAGATACTGACTCCGTAGAGGTAACAACAGACATATACCTCAAAGTGATATCGGTGCTAGCGTCGCGCAGTTCTCGCGTTAGGACACCGCTCCCGGCGGGCTTGAGGACTGAACACTCATTGGTTGAGTTGCCACCCGTTTATGCAGATGAAGCAGCAATCGAGGTATTAAAATTAATAAATATTATTTGATTGAATATGGTTACCTCACTCACCGTACGAAACACAGTGACATGCTACTTTTTCACGGTTTTTTGCTGGGGTGTTGCACTTAACCGGTGCGAGCTGGCCCAATTCGTGCCGAAACGTGCTCGACTCCCACAGTAAATAAGTAAATAAGGAATATATACCAGTGGTGATAAGTTTTGACACAAAAAAAATATAGTACTATGGAACCAAGCCAAGAAGTAGGCCGTAGATGGCTCAATTAGTACACAGTTTTTATGGGAAGCGCACGACGAATGTCTTATTACCCATTATATCTAATTCTATACCACCATATATTTCGAAGGATTTTAATAACAAAAACAACAAAAGAATGTTAAAATATATTTTCATATTAATATAAAATGTGGAAGTAGTTTCTACTTTTGACACCATGTATATATATGTATATCTATTATATACTACCATTAGATTTGCCTGACACCAACTTGAAATAGATGAGTGGGTAGCGCCTATAGTATATAGAGTTAAAAAATCATTTAATTAAAAATTTTATGTAATTAATAGCCTTGTATAATATTTATATATTCACAAATTTAGAAATTTTAAATAAATCTTTTTCTAATACAGATTGTAGCAGTAGTAGATCCAGCGTCGAATGCTGCGCAACGACTCGCTCCATTGTTGTTGGTGTTGCGGAAAGTTGTCAACTGTAGAATCAAGTTGTTCCTCAACCCACAAGACAAAAACTCGGATATGCCGCTTAAAAGGTATGTGTTAATTGTAATGTCAAAAAAATCTTTGTATTTTAATATCAACAACTGTATTTAACTACTTATTTTCAGCTATCAGATTTCTTCTATTCTTTCAGTTTTATGTGCCCAAGGGAGTGTTCCTAATTATTAAAAAAATGTCATTTATTATGTATTTGAATACTACATATAAAACTAAAAATTTATTTCGACAAAGGCCGCGTTGCATTGAAAAAAAAACAATAATTTGCTTTAGCCTTTACTAATGTATGTTTATCGAAGGAATAAGACCTATGTTTAGAATTTTGATGAATGCTTTATCAATCATGCCACGAATCAACACATCACTAGAAAGCATAAAATGCTTTTCCCGTGAATTTATAAAAATGACGTTTTGGTTAACCAATAAATCGGTAAATTTGTTTTATAACCACGAATTAATGAATAATAATAATAATAATATCAAACCCTACAGTTTCTACCGCTACGTGTTGGAACCGGAATTGCAATTCACGTCATCAGGCGCCAGCACGGGGGGCGCGATAGCCCGCTTCAGCCGCCTGCCTCACGCGCCTCTACTGTCTATGGAGCTAAGGACGCCGCCCAACTGGCTCGTAGAGTGCGTTAAGTCCGTCTATGACTTGGATAACATACGTTTGGCCGATGTTGATTCGTTGGTGCATAGGTGAGTTTGTTAAAGAACTTATACAGTGGTATATGATATATTTTTAGTATTTAGTATGGAATTTATTGCGAGTGTTTGCATGTAAGTTATTTGACAAAATTTTTAGTGTGATATATTGTTTGTAGATGTGCATGCTTTATAAAAAGTTTTATAAATATTATTGTATGTAGGGGAAAAAAGTAACAATTTTAAATATGCTCTCTTCATTGAAATATATCAGTGGTTTATTTTATAGTACTTGAGATTAGATTTAATACATAATCTGTTTTGAACTACATACAGAAATTTTTTGAGTTGTACAAGTATTATTCTTTTTCAGTGAATTTGAGTTGGAATATTTATTACTGGAAGGTCACGCATGGGACAGCACACTAGGCACACCACCCCGTGGTCTGCAGCTAATTCTCGGCAGTAGAGATAATCCAGAAATTATGGACACCATAGTGATGGCTAACCTGGGATACTTTCAGCTTAAGGCCAATCCTGGGGCTTGGATATTGAGGCTGAGACCTGGCCGTTCGGAGGAAATTTATGAAATTGTTGGGTAAGAAATTTTTTTTGACTATTATTAGTCTGAAAATTTAATAAAATTGTAGTTATCATCTAAATGTTTTTAAAATAACCACTTCCGATTGTTTTTGTATATATGCATAATTTCTCAAGTTATATATATATAAAGAGAAAGGAAAATTTTACTATTTTTATACACAGGCATGATAACACAGACACACCAGCCGGTAGCCCCGATATACAGGTGCTGATGAGTTCTTTCCGAAGCCACGTGATCAAGCTACGTGTCAGCAAAAAACAGGACAAGCAGCATCTAGATCTGCTTGCCGAGAGCGACGATAAAAACTCGGGAGGCATTTGGAACTCTATAGCAAGGTTTGTACCTGTTTATATAGCAAGGCTAAACTAACTAATTAATGTCAAAACGACAAACTTCTGTATCTGTATCTGTATTTTATATATCATACCTACGTTTTTTTTACGTAATTTCAAAAGTAGTTATTTCATTGTAATAAATAATAATATTTCAAGGTATTTGGTAATAGTTAAGAGTGTTTACATTCTTATTTCATCTTTGTGGTTTTACTATAGTCAACTGACTCCTTTTTACGCCCCACTATTTACGACCAAAATTTATTATACTTTACTGCTATTGCTTTACTTATATTTTACTGCCATAACAAAATAATTATAAAAATTGTATATTGGAAATAGTTCATTTGGTGGTGGCGAAGAGCAAGAGGCGCAAGACGAGACGATAAACGTATTCTCAGTGGCCTCGGGACACCTGTACGAGCGGTTCCTGCGCATCATGATGTTGTCCGTATTGAAAAATACCAAATCACCTGTGAAGTTCTGGTTCTTGAAGAATTACCTCAGTCCGTCGCTGAAGGTGAGAAAATTAGTTTTATATTATTTACGATTACTTTATAATCCTACTAATATTATAAATGCGAAAGTTTGTAAGTATGTGTGTGTTTGTTGCTCTTTCACGAAAAAACTACTGAACCGATTTCAATGAAATTTACGTAGACTGCTGGACAACTGGAATAACATATAGGCAACTTTTGATCCCGATATTCGTACGGGATACGGACTTACTCGGGTGAAACCGCGGGGCTCAGCTAGTTTATCTATAGTTTTGTAATTCTTTTCATGTAGTATGACAAATAAATTGAAATTAGAATACATATGCCATCGTATTCGATGTCATATGTATTCTAATTTTGATAGTCGAAAATATGGATTAACTACAGGTAATTCTCACCATATCCCTTACCATTAAATATTTTACGAGAAACGGACGTAACGTCCACGATCCAATACGGGCTACGGCCTTTCCCGATGTCCATTAAAATAAATAATTGAAACACGTAATACGTGTGATATAAGGGGCTTAAAGTAATATAAAGGTAATATCGTAGGACATTCTGCCATACATGGCGGAAGAGTACGGTTTCTCGTACGAGCTGGTGCAGTACGTGTGGCCGCGCTGGCTGCAGCGGCAGCGCGACCGCCAGCGCACCATCTGGGGGTACAAGATACTGTTCCTCGACGTGCTGTTCCCGCTGCACGTCAAGAAGATCATCTTCGTCGATGCTGATCAGGTGACACATGGCTTTTTTTTGTGTATTTGAAACATTTGTTTAGTTTTTCTGGACATTAACACAAGCTTAGTAAATAATGTTAATTGTTTTAACTATAGTTTTAATTATTTTTAACAATGGCCAGTGAGAGAATTATCCTCAATTATTAAAATGTTAATAATAATCATTCATAACTTCATAAATGCAATGGTTTTGCTTTAATTATGCCCTAAAATATTTTGGAATATTTATAGATTGTGAGGGCGGACCTTAAAGAACTAGTAGATTTGGATCTGGGAGGTGCTCCGTATGGTTACACTCCATTCTGCGATAGTAGAAAAGAGATGGAGGGTTTCAGGTAATTAATACGAATTGATAATATTTTTGATAAAAAAGTTATTACAATTATATTGTATATATCTTTCATGTTCTATTGTTGGATGTATATTTTTATATTATTTTGTATAATTTTTGGAAGGAATCAGTAATAATGTGGTTGATACTATGGTAACGAAAGCACCCATTCATTAATTAAATACTAAAGGTTACAAAAATTTAAGTAGTCATAAATGTTGCCACTAATGCACTGTGGGTACACACTCTGCCATTTAAAAGAAGCGATATTATCGCTTATTTTTTGTTACACTCAAACTTGTTTTTACTAAGTTGCATGGTAATTTACTCTCGATATCGTGAAACTAGTTTATTGACATAATAGCACGATGATAACATTGTCGCGAAGGTTCTGGAAGCAGGGTTACTGGCGCAACCACCTGCAGGGGCGCAGCTACCACATCAGTGCGCTGTACGTGGTGGACCTAAAGCGGTTCCGGCGCATCGCGGCCGGCGACCGCCTGCGCGGGCAGTATCAGGCCCTCAGCCAGGACCCCAACAGTCTCTCCAATTTGGGTAGCTATCGCGTTACTGTGATGCGTGCGGGCGTGCGTGTGTGTGTGCGTGCGTGCGTGCGTGCGTGCCTGTGTGTGTGTGTGTGTGTGTGCATGCGTGTGCTTCTTTATTATTCTGTCACAACAGACAACACTATTTGTTTTCGACTATTGTCCGTAAACTGACAGTTTATTTTACAAACTTGTAATAGAAGTAAAAAGAGTTAAGCAGTAATAAATAACCTTTGCCTTTATAGCAATTACGTAGATTCCAAATAAATGCTTTTATAAATAATAAATAAGTGAAGGGAAAAAGGTCTCCACTCTCGAACGAAACATAGTAGTTTTTATTTGACACTGATCTTCTTTGGGGGTGTGATACCTTCCTTGTTGTGAGCTGGCCCAATTCGTGCCGAAGCGTGCTCGACATTCAGAATGATGCTTGACGTTATAAAGGAATATACATGCATATATTTGAGAACTACCTATTTATTGAACGATTCATATGAAGATAACATGGTAACTTTGAACCGACACAAAAAGCATTTGTTCTTGGTTGAAAAAGCACATGTAAATTGTTAGAGCCTTCATCAATCAGCTGTATCCTTCAACTTCTAACTTTTTTCTTTGTATATGTTATTTTCATTAATATTGATGGATAACAGTATACTTATTTTATCACCACAGACCAAGACTTACCAAACAACATGATACATCAAGTAGCTATCAAATCATTGCCTCAGGAGTGGCTGTGGTGTGAGACATGGTGTGACGATAGCTCAAAGCAGTATGCTAAAACTATAGATCTCGTAAGTAACACTTCTTTTTTATTAAAATTTGCGATTACACAACAGAAGATTTTTCGTGTTTTTGAGACTTTGAATTATTTTTAATTAAGTTTCTCTCTAAAAATTGTGCTGTTAACTTGTGTGTAAACTCAGTAAGCCATGTACTCCACGTACTTTAAGTTTATTCATTGATATAAATTACAAAGAGCATAGGCCCAAACTATGAACCTTTCGGGACTCCAATCTGATTCGAGCCGCTATTGCAGTGCAACAACCCAATGACGAAAGAAGCGAAGCTGTCGGCGGCCATGCGCATCGTGCCCGAGTGGCGCGAGTACGACGGCGAGCTGCGGGCGCTGCAGGCTAGAGTTCGCAGAGGGCTTTACCAGAGGAATGACTCTGACCAGGTATGCCCTTATTATTTTTTTGTTACAATTATATATTTATGTCTCTTTCATGTGTGCAGTTCTTTTTTTATTTTTTTCTTATTGTTTATTACTCTTTATTGTCGCCTGTCTGCATCACCTTCATCTTCATCACTATCCTTTGATCAATTTTTTCCCATATTCTCATATGATAGTATAACATGATGATTTATGCCTTTAGACTTCTTATCAATCTGTTTAAACTTTTTTAGCTTGGAATGCAAATAAATGAATTCAATATTCAGTTTTTTTTTGTTATCGTATCATTACCAACAGCCGCCCAAATTTGTTTCAACTGCAAAGCTGGTCCAATCCTGTGTGGATTGCACACAGGTGTCCATTGAGAGTCCACCATAAAGGCCAAGTGCTGATGCCATCTCACCAATATGCCATCCTCACGATGTTTCGTTCCTTTTTGATGTGGTGATGCAATAATGTGCAGATAAATTGAAAAATAAATTTATTTCTTGTACGCTCGTCCAGTCTGTTATTCCTAATCGCCTATCATATAAATTAATTTTATTTTTACCTTGCAGGAGATCGAACATAATCACCCAGAGGAAATACCAGTTAAAGAAAGTGATCTTCGTAAGTAGTAAATAACCGCCGTTTTACAAATCATTTGAAAAAGAAAAAAAAGGCCTTATTAATTGATATTTATTTCTTTTTTTCAGGTCAAGAAAAACAACATACAGAGTTATGATGATATAAATAAATAAATGAATTTAGAATTTTTGTTATTCCAATTACCATAAGGCTGTCTGTGGGAGTGAAAGATGTGTGTTATGCTGTTCTCTGTATAAAGTTCTCCATTTATTGTTTTGTAGTATATTATTTTGAAAAGTACTGAGATTGTATTTTGCTATTTTTTTTACATTTTTCATAATAATTGTTCATAGAAATCATACATTATCAACAATGTAATGGACCAAAAGAATTATTATGATTTATGCCTTGCATCCGTAATTGTAACTTAAGTGCAAATGTGATTTTAGGCGATAAGTGGAATTTATTTAGTTGCAGTTAAATTTTTTTTTTTTCAAAATTGTATGAGCCATATTCCCTTGATTCAGCGACAAGTAAATGTTTTATCCAAATTGAGTAGCATCTCATGAATGTATTTGTATGTTTGGTTTAAGCCGAAACCCTTTCACTCTTTGTAACTGAGAACTAAAAACGTGAATGAAAAACCACGTTCACAATTTGCAGTGAATAAAACTTCAGAAAATATTTTTGTTTTTATTTACCTCCGCTGTTCCAGGTATTTTGTTAAATGAAACCACCACTTCATCTAAGTACGAATTTATTTACAGTCGAGACGACAAAGGGAAATAATTTATTTCTAATATCGTTGTCTCCTAATTCATACAACATTTAAGATCATGATTTTTAAAACTTTATTTACAAGTTAAATGGCTTAAATTTGTGCGGAAATACATGCATAATATCTATCACACCTACGTCTAAACTACAAACATTTATTGTCGTACAGAATAGTCTAATATCTATGCTAAATAATTAAAAGTGAATATTATAAGTACAACATCGATTTATATGTTAAATAAATAAATACATTACATTAGAATAATTTCTACAAGCTTTCACATAAGATTTTATAAACTACGAAATTATACATCAATTCCAAAAAAATGACTAGTACATTATTGTACGCAAAGGAATTTCTTTGGTGGCACTACTAAAAGATTTATTTTGTAATAGTTCTTAAAAGAAAGACATTGTAAATGTTTTATTTAGAGAGAGAGGCTTGAAGTCGTCATTCAGTAAGTTATAGATTCGATATAGCTTTTTTGAAATCAGATAAAGATATGTAGTAGGTATACTACGTACGCAGGATTATATGGCTCGATTGCTTGTAAAACCAAAACGGTACGTATTGAAACCAAACTGAAACTATTTAGGACATCGGCAAGTAGATATCTAGCTTCGGATCTATACGATTCTGTTTAGGAAGACCGTCTTATGTCTGATAGAAGCTGACTGTATGGAAATATCAAAGCAAATAACATAGGTGTTACAAGAGGTATACGTTGAGTGCTGATATGAAGAATCCACACATTTTCATAATGGAACTCTTCGAATATTATGTATTGCTTTAAAGCCATATCTAAAATTAAAATATAAAATATGCTTCACAATTCTGATATAGTCCATTAAAGGTCTGTGTCAATTTGTAAGCTCAAAATAACATAACAATTTTAATAATAAAATATGTATTAAGCACACAGTCGGCCGAGTATTAACACATCAAACGGCACCACTATTATCGAATCGGCGCTTCACAAAATGACGTGTCAGTGGATTTAGCACGGATGTGGCATGCGAAAGCGGTCAGTTGCAGTAATGTTCCTCGCTGGTGACGCGGCAGAGCTGGCAGTCGACGCGGCAGCACCAGTGGTAGCGGCAGCGGCAGCGCTCCAGCCGCGAGTGGCGCAGCGCGCGCCGCCCGCGCCCGCAGCACAGCCGCCCGCACCCGCCCGCCGCGTTGCCCAGGCTTGCGTTGCATTTTCTAAGACAATTCATTCTATTTAACTATCTTCTTGAGTATTACTTATAATACGTCTCCTCATTTATGTATCATAGATTTTATTCAATAGAACAACTTTTTTTTACTCTAAACTAGTATGTATATAATACTACCCGACCTTCGTAACGCCTTAGAAAAGATGCTGACACATTTTTTCATATTTTTTTTACCATTTTTACCTTCCTTGGACTATTATTTACTATTATTATAAATTCTTTTAAGTTGACATAGAGGTTTTATGATTTGATTTTATGACTACAAGATACACGTTTGCAGATAATGTAAGAAGTACATGTCCATAGTATCTTTTTATCATATCAAATGATGATAAGTTATGATTAACACAATTTTTGTCACAAATATGTCCCACTAACCTGCCATGGGTCCCAAGCGATCCGGCAGCGGGGTCCGGCTCGCAATAGTCCGGGCTGGGCGTGACGTATCGCAGGCGCGGCTTGGGCCTGGCGGCGCGGCGGCGCGCTCGCAGCGGGCCCGCGCGCGCCGCCTCGCGGGCCAGCTCGGCCGCGGCGCGCTGCAGCGGGGCCAGCGAGCGCCAGCACGTGCGCACCGAGCATGAGCCTGACACGCCGTGGCATGTGCATTTTGTTCGCATGCCGTTAGATATTACCTGTAAGTACAATCAATTTTGTTTCTCGAAAACAAGCAAATGTTCCAGAAAACAAACAATAACAACAACTTTATAATATCATAGAAGAGTTGTAGTTTATTAGATAGATTAATATGTTATTGTAACTATGTATCCCAACCCCAATAACTGAGTTATTGCAGTTATCTTCTTTTTTTTCTTGCAATGTAATGTGTATCTATAAGGTCTGTATCTTATAGGGTCCAGCATAAGAATATTGTCACTTATGTTTATTATTTTCGCAATGTCGAATGTTCGGTCTGTTTATCAATTGATTCATTTATTTATAATATAAATAAATCTATTGATTATTCACAATGATTTATAACTGTTAGGAATTAGTGCTTAGTGATAATTCAATGCAGGAATATTTTCTCTTTTTATAATTTACGTACTTTTCTACCGAAGCGACCGTTCATCAAGTTTGCAGAAGCTATAAGCGGACGTAAACGTTCGAGCCGTGTTTGTAAATCCACTTGAGGGTCAAAGCGAGGGTCGTCCGCAGCCATACGATATTCTATGTTGCGATGTTTGAAGCCTCTGTCGTCGTACTCGTATCTATAATGATATATTATACTAAGTTTTTCACATTTCACATTAATAACTTTAATCATTAGGAAATGTTAATAATAATTAAACCGTATCATTCTTATGCCTAAACTTCTTTCAAAGTATGTAATTAATAAAAAAATCTTATATTGTATTTAAATTCTTAAGTCCGAATTAAATGAACTGTCAAAGTTAGACAGTTGAAAACTTTTAACGAATTTCTGTCTAACGCTAAAACAATAAATAATATAAATACTGGATTAAGTAACCTTTGGCACGGTCATAAATTGGATGGCTGTTTTTATTTGCTCTTTAGCTTATCTATGCAAAACGCGAGTCGCGAGTTAATTCGCTCTTTATACCACCCCGACCTATTTTAACGTACCGTTCTCTGAATCGTTTCCTTGTAGGTCTCCCGCGTCGAGGAGATCTTGGCAATCGCTTGCGACCGCGTCGACCCTTTTTTCTTGGAGTCGCTGTGGTAGTATTTGGCGAAGCAGGTTGATCATCGACCAATATAACAACTGGCGGTGCCGTTGTTGGAATCGGTGGTGTAGTTGGCTCATGTATCGTAGTTGGTTTATCCATTGTAGTAGTTTCAAGATCGAAGTCCTCTTCTGTATTACCATCTCGGATATCAATTTCATGAGCATCCAAGAATTGTTTTGCGAATCTGATAAAATATGCGAACGTCAACAAGGAATTAATACATGTTTTCAAGAATAAAGTATTAAATCTCTCCATAACTTCGACATACATATTATATACAAGCCTATAGTCTCTATTAAAGAGGTAAGTAAATATGATGAATGTACGTCTAGAGCAGTTTTCCAACACACACTATTCAAATGTTCTAATGACCTTTATTACAAACTACGATCTCGATGTCACGTTTTAAATTCGTGTCTATGTCTCCAATTGACCTTAAAAAAGTACCTTTCGGCCCACTGAAAGTTATCCCCGCAGCCGCCCCACTTGAAGCGGGCGTGCGGCTCGGGTGGCGCGGCCTGGCGCGGAGGGCGCGGGGGTGCGCGGGGTGGCGCGGCGCACGAGCACGCGGCCAGCGCGCCGGACGCACACGCCCGCGCCACTGTCCAAGACAGTGCGGCTGCCGACATCGCGTACACGTATGCTTGCTCGCGTGTGCCTTATATAATTCATATAAATTGTAATAGATATTATGAAAAATTAATAATAATAGAATATGAATAAAAACTGAAAAGAGAAGGGTTAACAAGTTCTATAATTTCGGTAAATTTACAAATAATTCAACATTTGTAGTCGTAAAATCTACTATGCTTACAATAATCAATCTGAAAAGCTTCATCTTATATTTAAAATCTATACCATCTAATATTAAGTTTTAAATATGCTGTATAATGAAAAATAATTATAGAATGGAATATATTTTATGCTATATTTTATAGTAACGAGCTATAATTTACCCAATTGTACCATATGTTATAGAAAAATAATATTCTCTAGATATTTATCATCTTTATCATCCGTATTTACCATATAACAACCGCTTTGTCTCTATGTCTCTTTACCAGTATGTACAATAAAGATTATTGATTCATTCATTCTTTCATCTTTTATTTTATTAAACAAATTGATAACAATGTTTTCTAGAAACTGAAACCTTACAACTGTGCCTACTTAGCAAAGAGGCAGTAGGAACAATAATCATTATTGCGAAATGTTGGCACTCTCTACCTCAATTTTCCGTAGAGGCGTACTTTCAAAGTATTGCTTCATTGTTTTGTTTAATTATTTCCTTTGTAAATAAGAAGTAAAAGCACCTCCTTGATACAGTGAATAACGCAGTAGTATGGAAACTGGATTCGATTCCCGGTCCCCACTCACAAAAAATATCTCGGTCTGACTTGATACAGAGGGCTAATCATTCATCCATCATTAGTAGGTCACTACTTATCTACAAAGAATATCGAAAAAAATGTTAAATACATCTGCCCCGTGCCCCACAATGGGACGCGGGACTTCGCACTTTTTAATTAAATGCGTTTCTATTAATTAGTTGCGATAACATTGTGATAGCATCGGCACGTCTGTACAACAGTACAATAGTGTAGACCGGCTTATCAATGTGCATCGCATCGCGATTCCCGCGTGACTTCACCCCGTATTCGTATAGCAGGACCTCCCCAGACCTCCTTCCCCGGCCTACACGCTTGATTCATGCGTGTAATTAAATCTTTTGTCCGACTTACTATACCTCGACCCTGTTCTGGGTGAACTATCAAATCATCGATATCCTTTTCAATTTAAGCAGCTAAGATAGCGTATTGGGATAATCGAAATGTCAATAAAGATTTGAAGATTGATGAACGTCGTCCAAATCCCTTGTTTAAAAGTGATGAAGATGCCAATCCATTTTCATGTTCATAATTAAAATTATTCCTTAAAATTATATGACTTCTGTCGCATAAGTACCTAATTAGCGTTTGTGAAAAGTTATCCGTCGCGCTGTCCTTCTGTGGCTCATAAAAGTTTTAATTAAAATGTATTAGGCTTAAAAAATAGATTCGTACGTAGTTTCATTTGAAGGATAATTTCATTTAATAAGTTAAATTGCATGGCGCATGCAGTTGCTCTGGCTACCAAAATAATGCATCGTATTTCGTAAAAGTACAATCATGTAGTCGGTATCCGGCATGGTTCGCTGCCAACGATACAATGTCGCAGAACACGCAAAAACTAGAAAACATAGCTGTTTGTCGATTTTTCTTTTTTTCTAAATTTCAGGTCGACGTTTTATTATTTCTTCCGATCTTACTATCTGAGACTATTGCAAAACAACAAACATTTTAAAATATACCATTCATATTTATTATTTCAAATAGTTCGGTACTCAGCTATAGCGTTACTACGTACTGCTACCACGCGATGTTGTGGACTGTAATTTGTCAAAAAAGATCAATAGAATGACACGGAAACGATACAAAAGCAATTATTTATGGTATAGCTAATATTCGTCATAGCACGAAAAATACATTTCAAGCAATTTTCACTCGTATTCCTTTTACTCTACCGCTCTTTGATGCAATTTGAATATTCGCAATCCGTAGAGCAGTGTTATTTTATATTTGAATGTACGTAAGGAGTTATGTCACGACACGATTTAAGATATTGAGGATTATGCCGGAATAAGTTTCATGACACGCAACGAATATACATAATCGAATCAAAACAAAACACGTAGCTCTAATGAATTTAAGTTAGTTGAAATACTTACAAAATGCTCGGATGTAGCTTCTTAATGTAATGTTAGAAGTTAATTATCCGAAAAGTAATAAATAAGCGCATTCACTAAATGATAATAGAATGTTTAATGTAGAACCGAGACAACGGGTAAAGAAAGGGCGCTGCGATGTCGTTACGCTAGCCGCACTCGCACAATGTCCGCCGTTGATTTAAAAGACTCTGTAAACTTGCCTTTCTTATCTATCATGATTGTCGGAAGTTCTCGCCGACACAGAACGGATTCACCGGTACACTGCACTCGTGAAGAAACTTTAATGAAATGGAATTGATACAGACCGACGAAGTGCAGACTTTCCTAATTTGATTAAACTTACATGCTCGCAAAGGCATTTCCACTTTTCTATTAGGCTAATTGGAAACAGTATTTCTTTTATTTTAAGCTATCGGTAGTTGGTACCCGAGTTATTCATAATACATAGAAATAATGCATATACATTTTCATATTATATATTAACAATGCATTTTTAATGGTATACATATTTCTGTCCTAAAAGTTGTTGTACCGAAGTCATCTTATCCTTGTCATTAATTACTTCTCTTTTCTTATTTACTTCATCTTTTACAAATCGTCAAATCAAAATTGTGAGCCTACTAAAAGTTATCATCTTATTACTTTTATTTTCTATGTCGATTTTAACGAAAGTTCCATTAGCATATAGTTGAAGTTGTAACTCCTTACTACTGACTTGGCTACTGTCAGGGCTCATATTATTTTAGAAAAGATTCACCTGTAGTAATCAAGTCATATTCAGATAACGTGTGACCGTATACAGTTGTAAAACGTTTCCGTGAATTTG